>NW_019384713.1:260862-364123 GCF_000671375.1 Centruroides sculpturatus | reverse complement strand
CGGTTACATATGAGCAGTTATATAAAGATCAACAATTTATTTATTTTTTTAAATAAAAATTCAGTTTTATTGCCTATATATACAGTACTATATTTATATTTTATTAAAATATTATAATTTATGATCTGTGGGAGATAGATTAGATCTAGATATGATTTATTCATCGATCTGTATTAAGGAGGAAAGTAATCCTTAAAAAAAGGTGAATTTATCATGTCAGGATCACGCAATAATAAAAATAATCGCACTTTATTTTTCTTTTTTTTTCTCTCGCTCTCTACTTTAATCTGTTTTAAATAACAGGTTAAGTTTCTATATAGAGTTTCCCTTTACAAAAATAAAATGTTTAACACATGATCAAATTTTGATTAAGGATTTTATATCTGTAAACATCATAACTGTATCAGCTTTAACTAAATTTTATATCATCGTCAACGGATATTTTTATTTTATTTTATTTTTTTGTTACAAAAGTAGGACGATTAACCGTTTAACTCTTATGTTACCGTGTAGATAAATTGAAACAATATACCCTAACGTTTTTTATTGTTATTATTTTGTAAATGATACACTCGATACGATTGCTTCTTGCGTAGTAATTAATTTTAACTTTTTTTCTGGGATATATAACATAAAAAAATGGCCATTAAACGTTAAATCGAGGTTTTCCGACCTCGTTCATTTATTAAAAGACCGTGATGTTATACAGAAACACAAGTTTTATCACCCCTCTTTCTCTCTCTAAGGGCTCACGAGCTACCACTTGAGAACTATTTAATTTATGAATATTGAATATCATCAGTTCCCACGTAATAATTAACTCAAGTTTTATAGGAACATTAAACAGAACATTATTAAGAGTTAAATCGTAATTTTCAACTTTTTTAATTCTGTTAATTTACTAACATATGACATTATACATGAGCTCATTTCATCACCTCCCTAAGGACTCGCGAGCTACCATTTGGGAACTAATATATAATTGATATACTTAACACGATTGTTTCTTACGTATTTACCATTGAACAGAACGTTAAATCAAGGTTTTCGAACCATTTTTAAATTCTATTTACATGTAATGAAGATTAAAACAGGAGTTCAAATTATCTCCAAGCGTTCGCGAACTACCAGTTGGGAATTATTATATAATTTACATCAAATATTTCTTATAATTGCTACAGCTTTAACGAGATTATCGATCGGATAATAAGTAATTTAAACATTATCCTATAACATATTTATTTATTTTAAATAATAATAAAAATTATACATAATTAATTAATTAGAAATTTTACTAGAAATAATCAACATTACATTGGATGAAGTTTCGTGTAGATAAATCTTGGCGTAGATAAAAAGATAAAACAATTAAATTCATTCTGTTAATTGGAAGTAAAGGAAGGAAAGGAGGAAGAATTAAGGAGAAAAAATTCATTACAACGCTTAAAAATAAATAAAAATGACAACTTTTGTGATGTGTTTTTGAAGCTAATTACAAGCCTAGTAAAATATTCAAATTTAATTAACTGTCGTATCCTCCCCAAACAAACATTTGTCTTCGAGATTCTGTTCAATATCACTTGTCAAAATTGTAAAGATGTTGACATAGTTAGCAAAAGACTCGTGTTTTTACGTTTCTTTTAAGATCTTGAGTTTCGAATATCTTTTATTTTTTTACTTTTTCCTTTCCCCTACTGTTTATATGAGTCGAGTAAACATTTATCTATGAACTTTTATCACCAGAATAAACTAATGTTTGTAGATTTTTCCTTATATCTTCTCTTTGAAATGAATAACCATTTCCCTAAATGGGATGAACATTTACATTACGAAGCTATTAAGAAGTTGCATAATAAATCATATTATCTAGTCATAAATTAAGCTGAAGTGTTAGAAAATGTCTCTCAATAAATTATTATCAATTTAATAGCAGAATAGATTATATAATATACAATTTCCTCTAGTGTAAGTATGGAAAATAATAAATTTAATTGAGATAAAGTATATCTATCAAGTATTAAGTATCCGAAGATGAAACTTTATAAATGCGTACTAATGGCCGGAATTTTCTGCCCTTTTTTTAATAATTTGTTTCCATTTTCTTTAAAATTTGATTTATTAGCAATAATAATAAAAAAAAAAGGTAGATTTTATGTTTTCGAAATTTACGACGAAGTATTTAATATTTTACTTAATAAAACTGTGATTAGTACTGTTAAGACGGATATTTTACAATTACATTTTTAAGTAAAAATATTAATTCTATTTTTTTCATATAAAACAAGATAATTGATGCCGGATCTTGAAAAAAAATCACTTATTTTCTCTCGTAATTACTGCAACAAACTGATTACGGGTTCGAGTGTTATCTTTGGAACACTCAATGCTCAGGCACGGAAGCGGAGATGGTGATCTTTCATCTCAATTGTTTGTATCATTTCATTGTATAGGATCCTTACATTAAGTACCTCGCAAAACAAACGCCAAATTAAAATAATAGAATCAGCATCAGAAGAAGAAGAATAAAAAAATAAATAAAAAAGAATTAAAGCAAAACGATTTTCGGCAGGGGCAAGCTTCCAAATAAGTTTCTCATGACCTCGTGACACATGCGATTTTAACGACAAGAGCTAGCGAAACTGATGACAACGGTTACATATGAGCAGTGGTCCGTGTTGAGTCTACAGTTGACCCTTCGCAATATATACTTCTCCCCATTTTACTGAATGGGCCTCCTCCCCCCTTTCCCCTTGATTTCTCTTCTCAAACTTCCTCTAAATGATTGCGACTTTGTAGTTATTAAGCGTGTAAAAGTGAATATTTATAAATGTCGAATTTCCTCCCTTTTTAAGTACAGTTAAATAAATAAATTTAATTTAAAATTTGTTTTTTTTTCTTTTTAATTTATTAAAAAAAATATCAATATAAATTTCTCTAATTTTTTTCTCTCTTACAGTCTGAAATCGCCAAAAGATTAAATGCAATCATTGCCCAAATTTTGCCTTTTTTATCGCAAGAGGTAAGTTGATAATTAATTTTTCTTTACTTTATTAAAAAATAATCATCGTTATTACAGATTAAACAAGTTTTAAAGTGTAATTTAAACGAGTAATATTTACTTTAATTTAAAAAAAAAAATAGAAATTAAAAATGTCAATTTCGCGTGAGATTTTTGTAAAAAGAAAAAAGTCAATTGCGTTTTTTTAAATTTAAAATTAATCATTTACATTTTAATGTAATTTACATTTTTTTTCTATTATTATTTCCTTGGACATTTCAATATATTTTATATGAAATATACATATAAATAACACAAGAGATAAACAAAAGAATTTATTATTATAACAATACACGCGAAAAATAAATTATTAAAATACAAACTATCAATTGATCATTTATTTTTATTTAAAAAAAATAATAATAACAAACAATTTAAACAGCTGCAGAAAATGCAATTCATTAACAAAAGGAATTTATTTATTTATATTTTTTAATATTTTTAAGAAAATCTACGTTACACTATTCCAAAATTGTTACGCTGTTGTTCAACGTTTACAAAACGCAATTCCAGCAAGAATAACAGGCTGTTAATTTATTTTGGATGTTTATCAGAAAAATCTCTTTTTATTTTTGTTCTTCCAAAGAAACAATTAAGTGGAACCACTATAAAACATTTTTATGATCTAACGCTTGCCAAAATATTTTATAAAGCGTAATTTGACTCTGCAAATAGTTTTGACGAAACAAATTACCAGGAGGGCATTTTTCCCCCCTCTCTCTCTCTCTCTTCTTATTTCAAATTCCTCTTCTCTTATTCCATTAATTTTGACGTCATCAATTTTGTCGCGTGTTCGATGTAATGAGAGGTGGCCCGTTGTAATTGTCTTCAAATTTGTGCTGCGGTCAGATATCAAGTGAAATTGCAACAGGGATTCGTTTGGAAACCATTGAACCGTTTATAACACAAAGGCTGGAGGAATTCGTATGTGAGCCGTATGCCAATGACAAAAGGGTTTGCTCGCTTGTTCTGTGAGTTGCATCGAGTATTGTGTTCAAACATGCCAACCAATTGTCTGCTACTCTCATAGGAACCTTATCGAACGCTATGGTCAGATTGTGGAATTTAGAAAATTAAATCAGAAACAGAAGATGGTTGAATATCAACTAGACTTTTAGGAATTTTCAATTCGATTTCTCGTTGATTGAGAACAAACAAACAAAATGTCTCCCATATTATAAACTGTTTATTATCTGCAGACTTTCTTTAAGAAGCAAATCGAATAACGCTAGTTTATCTATCTCCCCCTTAAATTAAGTTAATTACGTCTTATTTATCCAATAAATTATCGAGGACGTATACACGTATAGTCCTTAGGACTATTTAAATTTCGCAAACACTATTCCTCGCTGTTGTTATAATGTAACAAGTCACAATATCTGATCTGTATCGTTAATTTAGCGGTAATGTAACACACTCCACCGTTACTAGAGTGTGATTAGGTTACGAGGATTATGTTAGGGATGCGAGTAAATTAATTGGTGTATTCAAACTTTGTAGTTAGTGGTATATGGCAGCTGCGTTAATGCCTATTGGGTTAATAACACATTTAATGTTATCCCGAATATTACGCTAATTTTACGTAACTAATATATTATTGCATTAATGCAAAATTAAAAAAAGAAAAGCATTAGTTATATATATATATACATACACGTGAATTTTTTTATTTTTCACTTCGTGATACTTTTCAATTTTCTCTCGGGATTCACTTCAAAAATGGAAGGTAAACAAATGGATAATAAAAAAACAACGGATATGTACTAGGAAGAACTTCGTCCCCATCTGTACTTTCTTCTATTTTCTTGCGGATGTAACGACAAACACTATCGAAGTTTGTGCTCGCACCTCTACACATACCAGTAAACACACAGCCATGTTTGTTTGGCCGTATCACGTGACTTTGATCTTTCAGCCTGCAGCATCCCTTTTCCAATAAGGAAAGGTAAAGATGTTCCAAATACCGGTGTGGACACTAGAATGTCGCGAAGGGTGCACCAAAGGACTCTTCTTTCATATTTTTTATTTTTATTTTTGATTTATTTTCTACTCCGACAGATTGTTTCTTACCTTCGTGTGACATTTATTCTACATCTCGTGATTTTTCCCTCTTTTCTAATAACCTACCCTAAAAAAATTATCTCTTTCCATATCAGCCTGTAATTTCCCTATTCCAGATTGTTTGCCGCTTCGGTATAGCTAGAAGCACTTTTTTGCAGCCTCCGTACGACACGAAATATTTTCAAATATGGAAAGTTATCCCAGAGATTGCCGATATCCAATCGAATATGTAGCTGAAAAATATTCCCAAGCGAAGAAAACCTGGAGAAAAAAAAAATTAGAAAGTATTTTATGGGGTAGCCCGTCCATCTCTTGTTTAAAAAGTCATTTTATGTGGGATGGTAACCTTAAATTGTAAGTTATCATCTTTAGATTGACATCAGCTAAGTCATCCAGTCCTTCAGGAAACCTAATTTCTCCTGTCAAAGAGGTTTCGGACAAGGCAACGCTGTCAACGTTGAGTGAGACATAGATTGCAAGCGTGCGCTTGCTTGTCGATAGGCAAGCTGGCTGATGGCCTGGGAACAGCCAAGAATAGCCTGTTAGCGACTTCTCTTTTTCACCGAGCTGGCATTTTTTCTCGACTCTGGCTGACACTCCAACCCCCCTTCTTCCTTCCTGCGCCCCTGTTCAGACTATTGTTTGGCAGAAGTGGACTTCTTCGCCTTTGGAATTACACCTGAGGGAATTCTTCTTTCTTCCTTATTGCTATTATGTGTGATTGATTTTTTGGGGTCTCTTTTCCTTATTCTGTTTTCTTTCGCTTTTTCTTTTTTTTATTATTTCGCTATCAATCTTTAACTGATTATAGTAAATAGTTCTACTAAAATTACACTTCAGCTTTTGCTTCCATTAACGGAAATTATAAAGGATGAGACGGGGAAATTAATTCGATTTTTTTACTTAGCTTCTCGAGCTTGGCTTAAATACCATTAGATGGCGCTAGATCATTATGAGACGGCCAACTTGTTTCGAAAAATAATTTAAAATGCCGCAGAGGATTAAAACTTTAGGGAGGGGAAAATATATGTATGTATGTATGTATATATATATCGAAATTTTCTCATTTAAAACATTATTCGAATTAATTTTCTACTTCTAACTATTTTAATATTATTAATATAAAATGTTATACAGTATTTATATATAAACCCCACTTTAGATGCTACAAATGAGAGTTATGTTTATGGTTTTATATGGTGACTTTACGAGAAAATCGTTATGAGTATGAACATTTCTGTTAGTTGTCGTCACTGGTAGAAACTATAAAAATCTTGAATTTTATATGTTATACGAGAAAATGTCTGGTTCATTAAAATTGGTTAAATTTTTTCCAGTGTAAAGTTTTTTTCTATTATTTTTTATTCGTTTCTTTTTAAATTAAACCGTTAAATTTTCAATGTCTAATGAAAGTTTTTCTTGCCCGAAAAAAAGTGAATTGTTTTTTCTTCTTTTTTTATTTTTATTTCTTTAAAACTTGTACATTTCTAAATTGTCTGTTTCAGAAATTGCTATTTTTAAAAGTTGTATGTTACATTTCTAAGCTATTTGTTACGAACTTGAATTTTTTATTTTTTTTAAAAGTAAATTGTTTATTTCAAAATTTACAATTTAAAAAAAATGCAATCTTGTACATTACAGAATCATTAAAATGCATTATTAAATTGATATTTTTTAAGTGATAATTATCATATTTTTTTACATTTCTTCTTTTAATCTACAAAACAACTTCACCAAGAACGTTCAGATGATTCATTCTCTACTCTTTTTTTTTTTAATTTTTTTCAACTTCACATAAAATTTTTTTTCTTAAAAAATTCAAGGAGCTTACAAGAAAAAAAATTATTAAATAGGCCTTTAAGAAGGGAAGAAATAAAACGCTTAATTGAATTCTTTACATTGTGTTCTAGAAAGAAAAATCATTTAAGTGAATATCCTACTTACTGATTAAGTATTACAAGAGCTATTGCTTAGTTTTATATAAATTTTATTGTAGACAAACCTGTTTTTTCCCCTCCATTTTTATTTGTCTGGTAGTTTTATTAATTTATAGCATATAATATAAGCTTATGTTTTGTATACGTATATGTAAGTTTACATTAAAAAATTTCAATTAAGTGATTTTTATCCCCTTTTGGGGTGGCTTAAACAATGCAAACACCATTTTCTTATGCATATAAATTCGTAGGATATAGCTTTTAAGTAGAAAAAAAATTAATAGGCCCTATATATCCTTGTTTGTCAACTCTTTCTCTACCAAGAAGGAATTAGTGTGATGGATCTTGCCCGATTGTAAAAGTAATTAGATAGATGTTTGAAAGACAGCCTGAGGTCGTCTTGACCACTACTTCTTTACAGAATTTGATGGCAGAAACTGATAGAGAGAAGGCCACAGAGTGGCTTTTTCTCTTTGTTTTTATGACCACGCTCTTTGTTCCCTTTTTCTTCTTCTTTTTTTATTTTTTATTTTTATTGAAAAGATATCTAAGAAACGCAATTCGCTGTTTCTTCCTCTAAAAGTAAAACTATTTTTTATTATTATTTTTTTATTATGATTATTTTTCTTTTTCAAATTAAATTGTTTTTAAGTTTTGATATCTAATAAAACTTTTCTTAAAAATAACAATACGTCCGTTCTTTATATATATATATATTTTTTTATTATATATATAGGATAATGATAGTACTAAGTTTAGATAGTTACAAAACTTAAAAAATAATTTTTTGAACATTCTGTTTTTAATTTTAAATAAATAGAATTTAAATAAATAATTTACATAAATATTTTAAAAAAATTATTACTAATTAAAATTAATGAATAAAATCTGTCAAAAAGTAACTTAATATGTATAAATATCAGATCAGTTCATTTTTAACAGATTTTTCTTTTTAAACTTTATTATAATATAGTTAAAAAAGTTTAAATCTTATGTTAAAAATTGAAAATAAATATTATTCAACAAGAATTGAAATATTTATTTACAACTTTTAAACATTTTTTAATTCTTAAAATATTTCAATTACATAAATNTATATATATATATATAATAAAATGTTTATAGAGATTTATTTTTTTTAATTTAGTTGAGATTCTTCGTTGTTTAAAATTTTTACGTCAACTTATTTTTCTGTCGAAAGTAAAATAAAATTAAAACTAGAATGATACTATAATAGATAATTATTACTTAACAGGACATTATCTTTAATTGTCGGATAATACTGTTTTAAATCTTCGACTAGATTAAGTTAAATCGAGTTAACACAATCTGTTGTTTCCAGTAGTATTAATAGAAGCGAATTGCAAGTTTTACAAAAGAAGAAAATTTGTAAATCACAGGTGCAATAGACCATCACTCGCATCTTCATTGCTTAAAGAGAAGTTTTATGTTTACTAAACCATTACATTTCCGTCTCGAAAAGTTTTAATAACGATCTTTTTAGGTAACGAACTTTTTTAATTAATTTAAATGATGCGAAATCACTTCGAAAATTGCAATTTCCTTCTTGAGTTTGTTCTTATTTTTTTGCCATTGATTTAAAGTATTTAAGGGAGAGAAGAATGGGAAGGAGAGGGGGAAAACGTATATAATAATTAATTAAACATAAACATAACTTACTCCTCTTTACATACTCAGAAACCGTATTTATATATATCATTTTTTTACTCGAAAAAAAAAACGCGAAAAAAATCATTAAAAAAACGTAGAAAAAAATTAATTTTGTACTCATTCGAATTAATATGCGAAAATGTGAAATTTGTTTGTTATGTTGGTGCTTCAATTCGCATATGCATTGAGAAACGAAGCAATTAAGAAAAGAAAATTGAACGCGTTTTCCAGCTAATGCATTAATAATAAAACCAGAGAATTCGTTAGTAATTACTCTACTACAGTTTTAAAAAAATCTTACCTGAGTAACAATTTAACTTCAAAATATTCTTATAATTACTTTACCATTCTATAAACCTATACGTAGTGTTGAATATTACGTATTATTCGGTTAGAAAGTATGTTTTAGTAGAAACAGGTCCCAAATAAATCCTTGTTATAAGAAGAAAAGAGAAAGAGAAAAGGATGAGGAGGAGGAGGAGGAGGAAAAAAATGTAAAAACCAAATTTTCGCAGCTCAAGCAAAAAAAAAACTAAAAAAAAATATTTTTCTGTCGCTATTGTGTAGACTACAGGAAGACCACTCGGTTTACATTGCAAAGTATAGGATTGCTGTGTTCAAACGTTGATAGAAATGGTTCTCATATTACAATGTGATATAATTTCTGACAGACGTCAAAAGTTAAAGTCGGGAAATGATAATGTTATCATGTTGAAGAGGGCATTCGGTTACAATAACTAAAAGCGCCTATAGGGATAGAAGTTTTAAGATAAAATACATTTATTTTTATTTATTTATTTATTTTTCGTTTACTCTCACCTCGCTCTCTCCCCCCTTCTTTCTTACTCTCACTCCTTCAATTTCGCAACTTTAAAAAATAAAAATTAATCTGAAGAAAATTCGTAAATAATATACCACCTTTTTGTTATTAAAAATTTACTATTTTATGCGGAATACTATTTTTTTCACCTGTTATTTTTTGTACTCATTTACGAAAAATCTCAAAGGAGAAAAGATAGAAAGAAAGAAAATCGATATTTTATAAAATGTACAAAATTACAATTTATTTATTTTTTTAAACGTGAATTTTTTAAAATGTTCTCATATGGATTATTCTATATATATACGATAATCTGAAATTCTCATTTAAAATATGTATATACATCTTTATTATGATTTATTTGCTTATTTACTCATGTTGGAAAAATATAAATATATTTTTAAAGTATTATTTTATGGATGTGCAGCTTTTCTCATAAAATTTCTGTTTAATTTTTATGAAGACGAAAATAAAAATTTACAATGTTTTGTAAAGAAAAGGCAGCGTTTTTTACAAAATATTGTAAATTCTAAAAAATACAATAAATGTTTCAATTACATTTTTTTGAAAAAACGCAAAAATGAAAAAGACAATTTCAAAAAGTTGTGTTTTTTTCATTGTTACAGAAAATGAATCAGTTTCGAAAATTACAATTTCTCTGTTACGTATGAAATTGACATTTCTCAATTACAAATTATAATTTAGTTTTTTTAAAAATCGCAATATATCTTGTCCTTTTTACAAAAATTACAACTTCTGTATACGTCAATGTTCAATAATGAATGGAAACTATACAAATCCAATTTGTAATTTTTTAAATTCTTCCTGTGTTTTTAAACTCGATTTATAAATAAAAATAGGGAAGTACGTTTTTTAATATAGAGTTTCTACATACTCGAGATATCTCTTGACTTTTTTTAAACACTATAAGTTTAAAAAATTATCTAATAAATATTTACCGTCGGGTATTCTTAATAACTTAATAACATCTGGTTCCAATCTGTTCAATTTGTAATAGTGTCAAGTACCAGAAGACACTTTAAACTGGGAACGACTTTCTAAGGTCACGCAAACAAGTGTCAAATGTATGTATAGTGAGTAGTGTCATTAACTTGTAAATGATATCTTCTTTCCCCCTTTCCAGCATCAACAGCAAGTTGCAGCAGCGGTTGAAAGAGCTAAACAAGTCACAATGACCGAACTTAATGCTATTATTGGGGTAAGCTATTAAACCATATCTTATCTTTCTGTATATATAGTGGCCATTAGGACTCCTATTTTGCATACGTGACCCGTACGTTGTACACCGTGGAATTTAGTTTAGTTTGTTTAGTGTCAAAGTTGTAGGAAGGTATATTTATAGGATTTTAATGCCTTAGAGAATCCGCCTGATCGAAAATAATAATGTTAAATTTGAAATTGGGGTGGCCGCGGTTTCTCCAACGCTTCAATTGTTTTCCGATAGAGGGCGTTCACCACACGATCATGTAACATTCCGGCGAGACTGATGTACACCAAGCGTGTAATGGTCTCTTGGTAGACGGAGAGGCGGCAAATCAACGATCCGCACCGTTGACTCCACCACCTAATTAATTACAACCGAACTGCGTGGAGGTAGACGAATCCAATGTGCCAATTACACATACATACACACACAGAAGGAACGTCGAATCTCATTGGTTTAAAACTGCACGCACGTCATATCCTGTACACGCGTTTAATGAACATCACGTTTAAAATTTTAAATTCTGTAACAATGAAAGAAAACAGAAGAAAGAAAGATAAAATTAATTTTAATCCCCATTTTTGTCCTCAATAAAGGACAATAAATGTCTACCTCCGGGTTTTGTTCGGATGGGCGTAAGTGAACAAACATTTCCGGCAGTGCAGAAACCGGAACGGGAAATGTGGCATGTGAGAGGGGTGGAAGGAAACCAAATCTGATATGGTAACTGTATCAACTGCGAGCAAGATTATTTTTGATGTCGAGGATCAAATATCAATTTATGGTAACTTCATACTGTACATATTTATCTTTCACGAGATCGGCTCCGTAGTTAAGTGGACATTGTAGTGGAAATTTTGGCTGAGTCATAAGATATTGACAAGAGTAAACTTGAAAACTCTTGATTCTGTCTCTTCACTTTATCAATATCTCCAATGTATTGTAATGTTCTTCCAATTGAGAACATTAAACAACTGAAGTACGGTTCTGTACTGTTATATGATTTCTGCCAGAAATGCTGTTTAAATACAAGAAAATAAACAATACTCGGCACTTTTCTCTCTTCTACCTTCTAATTTTCATCATTAAATCAATGTTTTATATAAAAAAGAGGCTTTAAAAAAGTGTTTCATATGGCACAGTTTGTTATAGGATATAAAACATTTTGAAGAGAATTTTCAGAAGTAAATTATTATAACCGACGTAACTGAACATAGTGTGAATTATGTTATAACGGCAACACCAATTTTTCTCTTTATAAGCCATGTTTAGAGAGATGTCCATTCACGATATATAGGTTACGACTTGCTGGTATTAATGACAAGAAAGTAACAGCATTGTTGGTCTTCTTGCGTGCAGCTTCGAGCAATCAGGAGCCGAGTCTACGGATAAAAATCTTGTTCAATTGTAACAGTGCGTTTTATTGGTGCTGTAAAACTCCCATTTCAACACTTGGCTTCTCAACGTCATCAACTTGTTCTGAGAGAAGGGGGAAACTACCATTTGTTACTCAATCCACGTCTAAGATTGATCTTGTTCTTTTTGGACAAGATTAAATTTTCTTCGAGTGTTTTAATTGAAGAAAAAAAAAGAAAATATAACATTTCTCGATGTTAAATAAAAAAATTTATCTATTAAAAAATATAAAAAAACAACGCTAAATAAAATATCACATAATCTATTACGTCAACTTACAAATAAATATATATAACCCCAAAAACATTTAAATATAAATTAAGAAATCCTTATTGGCTAACGATGATGAGGTCACAATGATTTTATATTTAAATCAGTTTAAATTTCTCATTCGTTTTTCTTATTCGTCCGTTGGTAGTGACGTCGTTGGAATCGAAATCGTTTTATTCGTCGGAACAGAATTCGAATTTGAATTTTTAATCAATTGCAACATTTCTCTCTCTTATTGGTTGCTCGAGCTTGAAAATTTAAATTTAAATACAGAAACATTTATTTTATCGATATTGACGTCATTAATTTTTAAATTTTAGAAAATGATTTTAAAAATTATATTTTTAAAAAATGCTAATTTTTAATTTTATTTATATTTATATATAAAGCCTCGTTAATTCTTTTTACTTATTATTTTTATTTCTTTTTTATTTTCAGCAGCAGCACACAGGAATTGCTCATTTAATGGTAGGTAATAGTTATTAATATATTTAAATATTTTTAAAATTTTAAAATAATCACAATAAAAATAATGATAATAATAATCATAATTATTGGTTTATGCGTTATAGAAAAAATAATAATAAATATAAATAATTTAAATCAAAGCAAAACATATTCTGTAACTCATAATTTGGCAGCAATATTTATAAAGAAAAAAAATTTCAAAATAAAAAATTAAAACAAAATTAATTTATATGAAAGCTTTATTGAGTGAATAACCTCTTCCATTTTAACTTCTTTTTTTTTTAGTTTTAATAGTTGATTTATTTTTATCTGAATTCAAAATTCTTTTATTGGATAACGACGATGAAGTCACAGTGATTTTAAATTTAAAATTTCTCTTTCTTCTTTCTTATTCGTTAGCCGATGATGACGTGTCAGAGTTGAACTTATTTTATTCGTCGAAATAAAATTTGAATTTGAATTTTTAATCATTTACAAAATTTCCTTCTTGTATTGGTTACTCCAGCTCGTAACTTTAAAACTAAGCGTGAAACTTATAAATGTTCCTAACTGCGTCAGAAAAATGTTAAATTTAAAATATAAATTGAATATTTCTTGTGGATTAACAACTACGCTGTCCCGGTTTAAATTTAAATCAATTTAAAATTTTTTTTTCCTATTCGTTCTTTGATAGTGACGTCATTACATTTGAAATAATTTTATTTGTCGAAATAAAATTCAAATTTAAATATTTAATCAATTACGTAATTTATTTCTCTTATTGGTGGCTTTTCTTATAAGTTTAAATTTGAATATTTAAAGTGTATCCGAATATTAAAAAAAAATGTATGTTTATTTTCGCTTCAGAATAAACAAAGTAGCTTTTTTTAATATTATAATAAAAAAAAATAAAATAAAATAAAATTACTGAAGCTTTTCACGCATGGAGATAAAATGGCGTTTAAACGATACAATAACATAAACGCTTAAGAAAAACTCGTAGACTACCTTTTCTTAATGATCAAAAATAAACTGAAAAAAAGCACTCAAAATTGCATTTCCACTTTATTATTTTCAAACAATCGTCTATTATGTCAAGCATGTTTCTTTCCTGAATTTTTTCCCTTTATTTTTTTTTTATATTTAATGTAAAAACATCAGCGAAATTTGACATCATCAGCGTCATCAATGTTTGAATACCTTTGCGTGACGTCAGAGAAATTTGCATTGTTTGCATGATGTCAATGAAATTTACAATCTCTGCGTGAGCGCGTGCCATGTTCGAATTCGGTCACGTTACGCGCTAACATTCTTCGTAGGTGTCGCTACAGTTCATTACCTCATCGAAATTTGTACTCATAAACTGCTAACGTCGTACAATTTGAATTTTTAAATTTTCAAATAATTAATGGTTACGTGTAAATGTGTTGTGTGTGTGTATTTATATATATATAGCTAAGCTCTATGGTATAATGTTTTTAATGATTATTGCGTCGTCTTAAAAAGGGAGGTAAAATGGTAGAGGGAATTTAAAGTAGTAATCAAGGTTTTATATTTTGGAATTTTTTTTCAAAATTCATTATGCCAAATTACAGGAGTTGTTAAAAGTATTTATATAGCATAAATAAAGACGCATTATGAATACCGCAACAGACATGCAATTTAAGAGTATTTTGCATCAAAATGTGTTTTACTGGTGTGTATTTAATGCAGTGCATGAAGGTAGTATAGTTGCTTACAATACATCTCTTTGTTTAGCGCAGATATATATTAAAAAAAATTACCGGGCATGCTTTCCAGCATCAAAAATAGCTTAAAACATTATCTTTAGCTTTCTAAACACGTAAAACTGCGAAACGTGACGTCACACCCACTAGTAAATGACTCAGCCTTTCAAGCCTTAGTAAAGGCTAGGCGTTAATGGTTTGGTATCAGAGATATGACCAGTTTGGTACTAAATTATGCAAATGAGTAAAGGGAATCGTGCACAAGAGTTGAGAGTGTGATTATATGGCTTCTATGATGTGATTAAAACACGACCCAGATGGGGAAACTGATCTTTTGTTGTGAATGCATGGACTTTGGGCGGCCATGTTGGATAATGGCTAATACTAATATTAAATAAAGTATGGCATTTCTGTTAACTTAATTATTGTTGTATCTTTACCACATACTCCCACAGACTTTCTAACTTTTCCAGAAATTGCTACAGACTGAGAAGACACAAGCCATACAGGTGAAATCATAATACACCTTGGCTGTCAGCATTATACAAATTCGCATGCAGCATGGTGTTTTGTTTGTTTATTTATTTATTTATTTTATGTTGTTTTATTTGTGAAATTTTGTGGAATTTTCATGTTGCACGAAATTTTGCATGCTAATTGTTAAATACTATATTATAAATAAATAAATAAATAAAAATAACGATAATTTTAAATAAATATTATTTTCGATTAAAATTTTGCCACGATATCGAAACGTGCCACTTGCATAAAAGATTCTATTGTTAAGAAAGTAACAGACTTTTATTTGATTGGCCATTTTGGAAAATAGCTGAAAGTAAAATGCCACATTTTCGGTATGTTTCGAAAATAGCAGAGTTTCCCTTATTCGTAGGGGTTCTGCTGGGAATGACAAGTTAGCCAAGAAATTTAAGAAGACAACCCCGGGGCCAATGGGACACACGTGCAGTTTAGAACTGTTTGTTTAAAGGTGACATCTGTTTGTCACGCCTACACATTCCCCTCACAAGTTAGCTGTCACTTTTTGCTAGACATATTGTTACCAGATGCACTTTGGCCTAACGTTTCGATGTTGTCGCGCCTCATTAGTTTTAAACATCCGTGCCATTTATACTCCAAATGACACTAATGCGACATCTATACTATTTCGTCACCCGGATAACAAAAACGGGTTGGATGTCAAATTAGAATCATTTGAAGTATTTTTGATTCGATGTATATTTGAATTTTATTTTGTTGTATTTTATTTATAGCAACAAATGCATGCCCAACAAATTGCACCACACGCTCATGCGCCACCTTTACATATGATGCCCCACGCTGCTGCAATGGCAGGTCTTCAACCGCCAACACTTCCACCCAGCAGCGCTGCAGGATTGTTGGCGCTTTCAGGTTCATTGTCAGCCAGTGGACCCGGTTCTCATTTATCATCAGCAGTCAGCTCGTCATCTTTAAAAGATTTGAGAGATGAGAAAAGAACGAATTCTGGTAAGAATAACATTTTATCTTTGTTACATAAAAAAAAGAAAAATAAAGAAACATTGTTTAAGTACAGTACGTTTATTCTAATTATGACATAATCCAAGTCACACCAGACTTTCAAATTACAATGCGTGACATCATTGAAATTTACATTTTCGCCGTGCTGACTCAGAAATGTGTTATTGTCACGTGAATTTGCACGTCACCGAAATCTGTTTACAGCTTCTTAGACTGACGTCGTGTGTTGCAATTTGTACTAATTAAATTTTAATGGCCCATGTAGGCTAACACAGTTGTGGAAATTAGTCTTATCTATACAGTACCCTCTTTTGTACTAACCAAACCCATCGGGGTTTAGTTAGAATACCAGATGTTCCTTGCATTTCCGAAACTCTTAAAAAGAACCAAAAAGGCATTCGTAATTGGTATTCGGTTCCTTTGTTTCTTCCTCCCTTTGGTATAATAAGTGGTTTAAAAAGGAGTATTGTGCTTTTAAAAGTTATTTGGGGGCAATTCATTCGTACCATAAAGGAGTCCTCCCGCTCTCCTTCATTTAAAGCCATCCAATATAGGAGGGTGCATTGATTGGAATTTGAAATCCCAATAACATACATCCTGTCATTAAAGCTTGTCATGTTAATAGGTGGAAGATCTGCTGACAACAAACCATGACAATCACTCAACACAGCAGTGGTAGTCCATAGAGACTGCACCTAACGGACATAATTAATCAAGATGACAATAAGCGTAGCTACTCTGCCATTATCTGTATCAACCCGACAACATCCAAAGGATTAATGTTAGCAATTGCACAGGTACAATGCACGTTTGCAAACCAAAATATTTTCGATAATTGTTAATGGAGTAAATTATACATTTATACAACTCCTTCAGGTCGCACTTAAGAATGGTTTAATACAATATATATTTGTACCCATATCCTTCTAGATAAATATACAAGATAAATGTACATTTTAGCCTCATATCTGTATAGAGATTTATATTATTGTTTAGATTAATGTCATCGTTTAAACCATTACTGTCGTATTGCTCCATAAATCAGAGGGAGAAGTATATTTTAGAATTCCTTTTTTATATATATTTTTTTCTTCTCTCTCCTTATTCCTTTATTGTATATAATTTTTGAAAAATGTTACCACTCGAAACTGACTTCAGAAAAAAATGGGCTTTTGTCCAAAATTTGATATTATAACATTATTACCCTTAAAAGGGGAAGCCATAATTTGTCTTTACAAGAAAATGAAGTCAGTATCGAGGACGATTATTATTTTAAAAAATGGTTCCCCTTTCTAATAATTTATCTCCCCTTTTTCTTTTCATGTGGCGAACTGAAGTATTGAACGACGAAAGACAGGTAAGTTTCTTATTATATTACTATAAATTAATATAAACATTAATTCGACAGTAGGTATATAAAATTGCGTATCTAGTAAATAGAACAAACTAGTATCCAGAAAGGTGTCTTTGCTATGGGTCCACATGGGACCTGATGGTGCTGTTCTCGTCTCGAGGGCGTTAGTAAATCTCTTGCCAACAGACAGTAGTAATGAAACTGAGGCCAAGTGATTGCAGAAAACCCGAGCCCTGGGTCATAAATTCGACTTCCCGCCCTATCAATCCTCCCCCATTGCTGTTAAGCTAGGAGTGAGTTTTAGAGGCGTTCCTGGATTCTGTATCCAAGTCCCAGATGACAGGCATCCATTCTTTGCTTTCACCTTTAGCTATGTCGTGTGAGTTCTGTCTGACCACCAATGGGGAGGTTTTGCCAGTCTTTATTTTCTTTGTGCGGGGAATGGGACAATATCTTATTGCTTTTTCTCCTTTGTTGCCTTCCTACACACAAAAACTACTTTAACTGATTATAAAAAAATAATAATATAAACATTTTACTCGAGTATATTCGTTCTTAATTGATAAATCAGCAAAATCATTTTAAATAAATTACTCGATTGGCTATAAATTTAACTGTATTTAAAAATGATCCAATAACGATTGCCGATACGAACCTTTAGCGATTTATATTGTTTAATCCCGAATTATTGTATTAATTATAAATTAAATATTCTTTTTATTATTTAAATTAAACAACTAATATACGTTAATAAATAATTAGGCCTATTAAATCTCACACAGAATTTTGAAAATTCGCAATTTTAAAACTGACCAATAACTTCTTTCAAAAATAAACAAGAAAATATATTAAATAATAATAAGAAAGAGTTTGAATTAATTCTAATAACTTTATAGCACTAATTAATACAGATAAATTACGACTTAGGGATTTGTTTAATTTAAAGCTATAAAAAATAAAATATGTTATCATTCGACTCAATATGATTGGATAATTTTTGAAATTTTAAATTTCTGATAACCAATCAAACGTAGAAATTACGAGGATTATTTAAAACATTATTTTTATTATTTAATCGTAAACAGCATTAATGAAATTTTTTAAAACATCAAATCGCAAATATTTTATTGAAAAGAACAAATATTAATCTGATTAATAGACAGATTTAAGTCTTAAAGTAGATTATTTACTTATCAGGATTAACTGTTTAGAAAAGTTTTATTTTATTTTTTCTTAATTAATTACTGTAAACCAACGTAAAAAATTATATATATATCTTTATTTTAATACCTTTCGTTTCATATAAATGATTTATTTAATTACATATTAATGTCTAGTTATTAAATTCGTGAAAATTTTGCCTACAAGATTAAGTTTACCGTTTTAAAATAAAGTCTTAATCAGATTAAATATTAAAATTTAATTAGTTAATAAATATCTTATTACGTCACACAAATATATACACGTTATATCTTTTTAAAAATTTTTAAATTTTAAATAATAAATGACGTCTACTTTCGTCATCTTTTTTAAAATAAAAAAACAAGTTTCATTAGTTAACAAACTCAAACCGTTACCATAACAACCAATCAGATTCATTCGTAAATGATTTAAATAAGTAATAAATATTTCTAATATGTAATATAAGATGAAAAATTTGTTTTTTTAAATAAAATTAATATTTATCTTATCACTTTTAATAAACAAACATTAAAAAATATGAAAATTAATTTCTTAAATCAACATGACGTATTAGTAATTAGTAATATTTGATCGTCTGCTTAATTTAATTAAACAAACAACATTATCGTCAACGATGACATTTTATATTATTTAAATTTATCTTATTAAATAATAATAAACTTTAAATATAAAATATGATATTTGTCTAATAAAATTTTCAAAATTTTTGAAGAATAATTAATCGCTATGATACGAATAACCTGATTGGATTAAATCGTCAGCGTGTTTAAATCATCGAGCTATCACAATAAGTAAATATTATTAAAATAAAATGAATTAAATTTTTAAACATAATTAGATTTAACATCGATAGAAGACTTTTAAAAATTTATTCATAATTAACTTTTACATTTAGATCAACACAAATTTTCAAAATATTACTTGAATATAATACGCATAACCCGATTGGTTAATGATATAATTTTTAAATTTAAATTATTAGTAACGAATTCGTTAATTGGTTAAAAAAAAAAATAGATATTTAATCATCATCCAATTATCGTTGCGGATACAAATGAAAACTGGAATAGGGGAGGGAACGTCTTTAACTAAGTCACGATCTAATTTTCGAACTATCTTTATCGATAATTAGTTTCGAACAACAGAAATATTTCAATTTGTAATTCATGCGGAAATGTGTAACTTGTTACCAGAAAAGTGGTGATGTTTTTAACGGCGCCATGTCAAATACAGTCGTCAAACTGGCTGGTCGGCAATTAACCGACGCTAATAACCCAACGGTGGTGCTTCTAATCGACTCTCAGCTTGGCAGACTCGATCACCTCATATTACATCAGAAAGTGGAAAAGAGAAACAAACTGGTCCACTAATCACTTCCGAAACCATTTACTTGCTGTCTACCATTCCATACCATGTTTCGGGAGTAAAAGGTATATTCTTTGATGTGTTTTGTTTTTAATCGAGCGTAGAGTATGTTGTAATTATAATAGAAAGTGGTATCTGTATGATTACAACTCGAATAAAAGGAGAGAAGTTAAAAGTTTTCATAATTATCCTTGCCCCTAGTTACTAATTACGGAATTGGTCATTGAGATCGAACTTTGCCATAACTAACCAATTAGGTGATACGTTGCTAAAACGTAATTAACATTTTAACCATTGTTTCAAATTTTAAATTATGTAACGTTTCCAAGTATTATTGGTTAGCGGTATTCAAATTTAATTGCGATTAACCAATCAAGACATTTCCCAATGCCTTTTTAAATTTAAATCGAATTGTAATGTCGAGTAACGTTTAATAATATATTTAATGGAATGAAGTGAGACTTACTATCATTGGTTATTGATGACGATTCATTTCAAAATTATCCAATCGAAGAAGAATATTGCGTAAATGTTACTTTTGCGTTAAAAATTAATGGGAAGTTTGTAATTTCGAATAATTCACGCATTAACTAACTTTACACGAGTTAATTTTACTGTCAAATTTATCAAGTAAGCAACAATTTAAAAAAAAATCGTGAAATTCTCAAGGATAAAGGATGTGAAAGAAGAATTGCATACTCATTACCTGATAAAGATCAAGGGGCATTTTTAAGGGGTTGCTGTTGCACATCCCGTTTTTTTCTATAGGAAAATTTTAATAATAGCCATTCTTTTAAATCTTGCAGGATAAAGAGTACCAAACATTTATTACACACTACATCAAGGGCTCTTCCTGTCTATGCTTTTATGTATCTCTGCTACTCCTATTAGGCTACGTTTTTTCAAAATATTCTAATTTTTTCCCCCTTCTTTCCTACTGTAATAGCTCAAGTTGATGGAAGTTCAGTGGTTTTTCGGTTTATATAGAACAGCTTGCACCAATATAGAATGCTTATCAAACAGAATAGAATGAGAAAGAGTTATTCTATCCTACACAGAATTTTATTTCCTCTTGTGGGAAATGAATACCAAGCAAAGCACCAGAAGTAATCATCAGAGATTCCTTCTTACGTAAAAAAAGTTTTTTTTTTTCCTTTTTTTTTTCTTTTGCTTGATGGAAAACAGACTTCGATTGAACTTTGGTATAAAAATTCAACAGCGCATTGCCATTGATTGTTATTCTTGGTGGATATTTTGAACCGTAGCAAAACTTTCTCCCATACCTGCTCTTGGTCTTAGTAAAGGTGCATGCTTCTTAGTATGCTGGTGATGCTTGTATTTTGCTGTAGTAGAATCATATGCAGTGCTCTCACGAATTTCATTTTTCCGTCTGTGGTCTGTTAAAAAATCAAATATATATAAAATTCCGTGGAAATGCTATTATATCGTTTCAGTCAATTACGTAAATCGGATAAAAAAAAACATCATTAATGATTTTTTAACTTAAAAATAAATATATTTATTCATGTTTTTATGAATTAAGCAAACGATTGGTCGTTTTAAATTTCTGAATTTTTAATTTGACCAATAAGGAAATTTTATGTTAGTTATCTCGTATTTAAAGACGTAAATTAAAAAATATAGGCCTATATATTAATATATTTAAATTATTTAAATATATTAAAATTAAAGATTTAATAATTAATAGGCCTAATTTTAATCTTAAAATCGTAAAAATTCGAGAAAAAAAAAAAAACAATTAACCAATTAAATGCTCGCAATTATTTTAAAAATACGCGTAAGAAGAATCGATCAATAAAACGCTTACAAATTAAAAACGTTTAAAATACGCAATATAAACCAACCAATTAAACATTAAAAATTCGAATTTTGAAAAAACGTAATTTAAATATAACCAATCGTAGCCGATTATTTTAATTATTTAATATTTTGATGGAAAAAAAGAGGGGGAGACGAAGATAAAATAATTTTATATATATATATAACCCAGAAAATATATATGTATTTTTTCGTCTACTTAAGAACACAAAATGTAAAAATCTTTCAACCCTTTTAACAGGATTTCTTTACGTCATCATCCTCCATACTAAAATTTAATCGAAGTTGTATTTTCCAATGAATTATTTAAATTTTTGAAAGAGCTTAAGAGCCAAGATCTTGAAACTAGTACAAATAATAAAAGGGACGAGAGAGAGAGAATGGGGGATGGAATATATTCTTCTTATCTCTCGTCTAAGCAGACAGTAAAATCCATTTTCTCAATCTTTAAATCAATAATATTTTTTTTTTGTGTTTTTCTTTTTTTCCCTCGTTTTTTTAATGCTTAGAATCACATTTCGTGTAGAAACTTAGCAAAGAATAGATTCTAGATATTCGATATAACAATCTATTATTTAATTTTTTTTTATTATTTATTTAAAGTTATACAAAAGTATTACAGTATTTAAAAAGTATTGTTTTAATTATTAGAGCGTGAAATATTCAATTTTTTTCGGATTTTTAAGTGATTTCCTTCCATCAGATGAGGATAAACAGCACAGAGAACAATGTGCTGCTTACTTAAACAATGAAGTGTCACCTTTTTTACTGTATTTTTAGGGATTTTTAATGTTGTATGATGAACTATACAGGCATTTTTGTTGAGTAATTAATATTAATTGCTAAATTCGAACAATATCTGGATGCTGCATCTAAATTCCTATACCTTATATAGGCAATATCTGAAAGATAAACAGGAGAAACACGTGATTTTCCTAGTTTATATATAAAATTTATCATGATATTAGTTCCTTTTTCTATCAAACTTTCTCTCACCAAATAATTTCCCATCTGATTTTTGGATTAATTAGTAAAATATACAAATTATATTTCTCTCTTTTTGTAAATTTAAAGATATTTGTATAAGCCTCAAAGTAAAATGGAAGTATTACCTAGTAACTACCTCACCTAATTGGTAAACAGGCAAAAACCTTGTAATTTGGATGAATATTAGGGAAGTTATGCATTATATTAATTAATAATTATCAGCAAATACCTACTTTCTTCGAGGATTTTTAAATAAAAACTAAATCAAATCAATGTTGGTATATTTGTTAAATTTTTTACAACCTTTCTTCACTTATATTTAGGGAATTTCAAGAATTATTGAAGTGTAAATGTTATCGTAGCGATAACATCATCCATTATTACTGTTGTAGTGAACAAAGATGTGAGTCTATATACTTGGAAAAGGTTGCTGACATTTCTAGTGTTTACACGTTACTTTTATTCCCGAAAACAAAATTTTAATTTCTAAAACTAAAATTCTTCGTTAAAGCGAATTCTCCAACAAACGACACGAGTAGGCAAATAGTACCATTTAAGAATATTTATTAATAATCGAGCACCGAGATGGAATGGGCAAGTACAATGAAAAAGCGGGTGTAATTTAGTATGGAAAATTGCAAAATACCAAAGAAAATCTTTTATTTTATGCACTGTATTCCGTGGAAACATGATCAATAACACGGGCCAAAGAAATAATTCTGTTTCTGATGGCTACCCTCTAACAGAGTTAAAGATATTCTTTGTTAGGATCTACTGGAACAAGATTTTTGGCGATTAAGCTTTTTGATAATTCATTTCTTCTTCTCCTCTTCTCGTCCTTTACAAATAATCAATCCTCCAAGCAATAAATGTAATGCCACATCTTTAATGTCGGGCATTAGCGGTGTAACAATGCTGCTACATATTTAAAATATTAGGCATTACCTATTATTTTTTTTTAAATAAGGGATTTAAGAAAAAAATGCTGCAAATCGATATTTTTAATAACAATCTCTGCTCGCCCGTTTTGTTAATTGCGCTTCTATAACGTAATTACGGTCGAGGTTGGCGTTCGCTAATTTGTGGACACACACTCACTGTAAATCACCAAGCTAACAAGAAAGAAAAGGCAGAAGAAAAACCATCCACCACCAACTGAGCGGAAACAAATAGAGATGCTTTTCTCTCCTCCTAACTCGGATCAATACCGGCAATGGTCAAACATTGGTACAACTTGAATGACAATGGGGGGTCCATCTTAATTGTACAAGGATCCCTACTTTCGCCGTGCTGGACAATGAAGTACGGTCTTGTGCGGGAGTACAACGTTAATTAAAAATCAATGTTAAGAAAGGGGGGAGGAACGGTGACAAGCTAATTAGTCTAGTGTCGTGTAGTAATTGACGCCTTTCTGCACTCGTTAAGTGTTTTGAAGATGACAAGAGTAACTTTGAGTTATTCCTTTTAACAGCAATTTGTTTCCGCTTTACATTTTCGCCCGTGTCTAGTTTATTTCGCATGCTTTATCGGGTTAAATTTATAGAACGGGAAACTTAAATTGTAGCCAGACCCTGAATTTATTTAATCGAAAAAGTTTTCGTATATAAAAGATTTGAACCTGGCGAGCGCCACTCGAAACTGGTCAGGCCATTGCAAAGTGCAATGATGTATTAATGCTACCAGATGCTGTAGAATTAATAGAGACGGGAAGTTAAATTATAGCCGTTATAAGGAACTTGGCCCTCATATAAGCCGATAATTATGTTGGAAAATCATTATAAAAAGCTGAAAAATAGGTTAAAGACATTAATATCACACATCCTGTATCAATTCTGGTAAAAATATCCCTTAGCAATGATGACTGTACAGGATCACCTTTGCCTCTTTCGGGATTGTTTCAGATGGCCTTGCAAGCCCTTAACAAATGAAAATCGTTGGACTATGTACGACCGATATCGTGTGACTGTTTAGTTGATATTGTTTAAGTTCCTTTCTGTGTAAGTGAGGTGGAAACACTCGGGCGTGTGACCCACAAACACTTCTTTAATTTCTCGGAATTGCAAACGTCTGGAGGTTTTTAATATAAGATTTTTCAAAAAAGGAAGTAAAAGTAATTAATTCTTACTAAACAAACAACACGGCTGCAGGAATGTTGAATTTTTCAGATTCTCTCCCCTGCAGAAAATGTCCGAGAACCAGCGGGAGTAGCCCCATGGGGTTACTTGTAGTACGTATTCTCTCTACACGTCACCAGCAGACGTTTGCCCAATTAACGACTCGTCTACAACTCACTATGGTGTACAGCCATCTTAGCTCGACTGCTTCCCTTCTACTTGAAAAAATAAACAAGTAAAAATAAAAATCGTTACATGCCGAGATCGATTTTTAAACCTTATATTTTTCTTTTCCTCCTCTTGGGTACGTTTTTTTTTTCTTAACTTAATTGAAAGTTTTGGCTTGAGCCTCATATTGCTTCATTTCCCCCCTTTCACTTTTTATCACGTGTAAAGTTGCATTAAGTGCTGAAAAAAAGAGAAGAAATTTTGGCTCCTTTCCTCTCCTCCAACATCGTTTAGTAGGGGGAAGTCAAAGGTGAGGAGGATGCAAAGGAGATTAAAAATTTCGCTACCGTTCGGCCGATGTGGTTAAATTTAAATTTTTTTCCCCTTCTTTCTCCCGCTTCAACCTCTGTTTATATATTTTCATTATTATTTATTAAAATTGTATAACATCGGAGAAAATTCAGTAGATATAAACTGACATTTATTGATCTGTGGACAGAGAAACTCCATCTCCCCTCATGACCGAGAGAAACATCGACTCCGGACACCGGAACCAGAGGAGAAAAAGAGAAGGCGGGATGACAAGCCAGATCACGTGAGTACACATTGAGTCATTCATCTTCGGTCGCCATCTTTGCAGCCGAAGATTAAGAGAAAAAAAAAGTATAGCCTAAAGTCATTACTGCATGAGGTGAAAGGGTGATGTTATTTTTTTTTCAGCGCTGCACCTGAGTTGGGGGGCGCCCCAATCTGTGACCATACCAACAAGCGGGTCTATTGTGCACGCTGATCGATTTTTATCAGCAGAATCACGTGATTAATTTTCACGTCACGCATATTTTTTTTGTTTTTTTTTTAATCTAAGATGTCATCAGCCAAGTGTCGACTCATTTAAATATATATATATATATATATATAATTATTGAGGATATAAATTAAGCTTAGAGGGATATTTAAGAAAAGAAAAAGTAAAAACTTCCAAATGCTTTTAACTCTAGCATTTATTTTTATCCACCCTTAGAGTGCCGAAGAAGTGAAAAGGAATCAAGAAGTTATCGTGGACGTTTCAAATGAGGTTAGCAAGAATTTATAATACGTGGCACAAAATAATATATGCTCAAAAATGGAAATAAATTATACGTGTATATCCAAATCACTTCGCAAGATATAATTTTGAAACTTGCAAAAAAAAAAATAATAATAATAAGAAAAAAAGAGATCTTTTATTTTCTTTCTTCAGCATCAGATGGATGTTTTCTTAAATATTAATATTCTTCTCACGTTCTGTATTTCCAGGATCCCTTTTCTCCAACTAATGGTGAACCTTCTCCTAGAGAAAATGGACTTACAAGAAGGGAACGACCTCCGAGTGGATCTTCCTCGAGTAGAAGCACACCCACGTCTACAAAGCATAAGGATCATTTGGTAATTATCTGTCGTCACCCAGTTTTACGCCTGTCGGGCGTCACTCTTATTCGATTTTACGAATTATTTATTATTTTTTTGCAGAACGAAGCACCTTCGACACCCATTTCGAAATCGGTAACGCCAACAAGCTCTGGATCCACGACACCAAGTTCCAGTGGCATCAAGCCTGTTCCTAAATCTCCACATCTTGGAGGTAAGCCACCGGATTGGGATGAGTATTTTTCGCGTTTTTTCACTTCTCTTAACGCTACGTTTTTTGGTGTTAGGTCCACTTTATCCTTATCCTTTACCACCTGGTGGTCATCCGAGTTTACCCGCAGATTTAAGTCCTAGTGGGGCGTTTTCTCAAAGTATGCTTCACAATAATCTGACGCCTGCTTTAAATTCCTATTCTCGCAGCCTGGTAAGTACAATGTATATGATTCAATAAATAGCAGGATTTAGGAAGGGGGAAAAATAAGCACTCAGCGCGTCGCGTCGCGTGGTTGCAGCGCGCTATTTAAATATGTCCGCTATATCCGATGAAGACAATATATTTTTATTTTTCCGTTTTTTCCAGGTTGGTTACGAAACTCATCCCACACTTAGACCACCAGCCTTCGGTACAATACCCGCTGGGAAACCGTAAGTATAAACCAAAAACAAAACAAAAACCAAACAAATATATATATATATAAATAACTAAATAAATAAATAAAAAANGTAGAATACGATATAAACGTATCTATAATCTATATATATATAAAAATATATATATAAAGGGAGAGAAAATATTGTTTTTCGTCCATTATAATTTTTTGTATTAAAGAGAAAAAAAATTGTGTGGCACAGATCATTATATTATATGTAAAACTTTAAACGCAATTATGTAAAACATCAATAAAAGTAAAGTGTTTTTCCAACTAATCTTGCGCCCAGTTCTTTACACCTAACCACACAGGTCAAAATAAGAGGTCATAGAACAAAATAACAATATTCTAAATTTATTTTTAAAAATATATCTTTTTTAAAAGGGCACTACTAGCGTGTCATTCGCGCGACCTTTTCACCTCGTCTTCGCGGCCTATCGCGTTAGGAGGGGGAATTTTACCACTTCTGACCTCCGACCTCCCATAGATAACGGAAGGAAAAAAAAAAAAACAGTAGTAAACTAATAATAATAATAACATGGCGTCAAAAGTGTGCCCTACACGTCGAAGTTTTTGGCCAATGTACCCAGGACGTAATTTATGTATAAAAAAATTATTGATTTATGATTAATCGTTCTCTCTCATAGGGCTTATTCCTTCCACGTGAGTGCTGACGGTCAGATGCAACCAGTTCCTTTTCCTCCGGATGCTCTGATTGGACCAGGGATACCACGTCACGCACGACAGATCAACACGTTAAGTCACGGAGAAGTCGTGTGCGCTGTGACAATAAGTAATCCAACTAAATATGTTTATACGGGAGGAAAGGTAAGTAAAGGGGGGAATCAACGCACCAATGCGAATCACGCAACAAAATCACGTGACGGTTTTTAGGTATTTAAAAAAAAAAAACTTTCTTTCCTAATCTAGGGTTGTGTCAAAGTATGGGATATCAGTCAACCGTCTTGCAAGAGTCCCGTTTCGCAATTAGATTGCCTGGTAAGGAAATTATATACCAGATTTTTTCTGCATCTTTTTTTTTTTTAAATTCGCCATGATGAATGGTCGCGAGCATGCCGCGTCGCGTCGCATCGCTCGATTTTTTTTTTGTTTCCCCTCTTTTGCCGGCTTAATTACACATTTATCTCTTATACAGCAACGAGAAAACTACATTCGATCCTGCAAACTACTACCAGATGGGAGGACATTAATAGTCGGCGGTGAAGCAAGCACTATTTGTATTTGGGATTTGGGTGCTGTAAGTATCGATTGTGTAATCTCGGTACAAGCAGGCCTATGGCCTTAATTTATTTTCCCACAGGATATTAAATATAAAAATTAATAAATGTTCTTCCTGGATCTCATATTTTTCTTTCGTATCGCTTACATTAGGAGTGAGTGCGAAGGGGGGTGTAAAAGAAGGAAAAAAACTAATTAGTGAAGCTTTAAAAAGTGTCAAAATGGTTAATTAAATGTAAAATTTTGTCAAGATAGAAAAAAGTAACGGTGTAAAATAATTTTTGCTGTAGAAACCCTCTAGAGATGCTGATTTAACCTGTCAGCTTGTAAGAATGATTTGTTAATCGCATCTTCTTTTTTTCCATTATTAAAGCCAACACCACGAATTAAAGCAGAGCTGACTTCGAATGCACCAGCGTGTTACGCATTAGCAATCAGTCCCGATTCGAAAGTGTGCTTCAGTTGCTGTAGCGACGGTAACATTGCAGTTTGGGATCTGCATAATCAGTCTTTAGTCAGGTAAGTCATATTACTGTGTGATTCACTGGGCTAAGAAGGAACTCGAGTAATTTGGCGAAATTTTTTTCATCCCTGTAGACAGTTCCAAGGCCACACGGATGGTGCAAGTTGTATCGACATCTCCAGCGATGGTACTAAACTGTGGACAGGTGGTCTGGATAATACCGTCAGATCATGGGATTTAAGAGAAGTAAGCCGATAATTTTTCCTCGATAGAATCAAGATCTTCTATAAAATCTAATGGACTTAAGTTGAAGGCTAGTTTAGAGCTTCTTAGTATATAAATGCGTATAAATAAATTCATAATCGTTGCTCGAATGCATTTAAAGGTGCACTCTTCTAAGTTTACACAGTGCTTTTAACATGACATCTTTACGTGTATGACTTATGATAAAAGCCGCCGTACACTTATCTGCTTACTATTATACGTCGAATAATTGTGTCAATATCGGCATGTTTAAACACGATCCAGTTTTTTATCAGAAATGAGGTCAGACATAAGAACACACACAAACCAAAATGCCATATATTTTTTTATCGGAGCGAAAAAGCGCCAGGGTAGACGACGTAACGTTTTCACAAATGTCGTTTTAAAGTGTTACTGCGTGCCTCTTTAAGATACCTTACTTCCGCCATTATTTTTGTCACGTGGGTAAGAAAGGCATAATTTTCATTAAGGTGTCAATTAAACAAGCGAGTGAAGATTTCGCCGCTATAACTCATTTGTTTATAGCTTTCTAGTGTCGGAACGAGGGCCCAACAGGCTTTAGAAGAGCGCCAACCCCGTTAATTACCTCTTGATGGTGAAGCTATTACATGCTCGGCGATAAAGAATGTTGCTCCAACATTCCCCCTTATCGTCCATAAACAAACTATCAAGCGACCGCTAGAAAATTGATTATAAAATGTTCGATGAAGCAGATTTTCCCTTCTTCCCTCCTCCTCGACCGATAATGTAAGTTTATATAATGACACCCCTATTTATTTGTATCGTTTCTGTAGGGTAGACAGTTGCAGCAGCACGACTTCACCTCGCAAATATTCTCATTGGGTTACTGTCCCACCGGAGAATGGTTAGCAGTCGGGTAAGTATCGATTTTATTGCTCGAAATACTCCCCCCAGCCGTCGGCCATGGTTAAAAAACGAGTTATTAATTTACTTGTGTAGGATGGAAAGTAGTAACGTGGAGGTTCTACATTGTACTAAACCCGACAAGTACCAGTTACATCTTCACGAAAGTTGTGTGTTATCGTTAAAGTTTGCCTATTGCGGAAAGTGGTTCGTCAGCACTGGAAAGGATAACCTTCTAAACGCCTGGAGAACCCCATATGGTGCTAGCATCTTCCAGGTAAAAAGATTAAAAAAAAACTAGTTGTTAAGAAAAAAAAGGGGGCGGTGCCGTTTCCTTATTAAGGGGTGAGGGTCGGTTTAATGGAGGCTCGTGTTATACACCGTGTTAATGAGTCTGTTACTTCTTTCCAGTCCAAAGAATCATCATCGGTTTTAAGCTGCGACATCTCATCCGACGACAAATACATCGTCACCGGTTCTGGTGACAAGAAAGCGACCGTTTACGAAGTGATCTACTGACAACCTCCCAATTATAGTTCCTGAAACGTCGTCTACGACAGACGATGAATTGGCCGCAAGGCGGTAAATCAACCCAGTTCCTGCTCGCCCTTGTCATGTACAGATTCCGGCGAAAATGTACAGATCCTAGATGTCGTGTTCCCTCATTTTGCCTGTAATAGTTTGTCGATAATTGTATTGAATACAAAAAGAAGAAAAAAAAAGTACAAAAAAAAATCTGCTGTTTATTCTTCCTTCCATAATCCAATTAACCCGGTTAAACGTCTCACTGGACGATGTTTAACTATTCTGTTTTAATTTATCAATTACCCGGAAAAAATAACACGTTTCGTCTTTAATTGTAATCAATTACAACAATTAACTCGATCTGTTAAACACGAAACTCGATTTTCGTCCGGTAATTGAGATCGATTTCACTTAACGCTAGTCGATTTCGTTTTCCCGATTGTTTGAAATTGATCGCAATTAACGCCTTGAATGTAATTAACTAATTACAATTTAAAAAAAGCGCCACCAAGATTAAAAAGCGGGTTTTTCTTAATCAGACTTAAACGGCGGCATATTATTAACTTTACATAACGAATTTTACTGCCTTTTAAAAACGAATTCTGAAGGTATCCCAAAAATATTTGGAGGGGGTTAAATGCCGAACAGGCTTGTAATCTTTTTTTTTACTTTATCAAAACGTTTATGGAAAGCACAAACACGTGTTAACCTCGATACACACTAATTAAATACCCATATAAAAGCGAGTTAAATCGGTTAAAACCGGATATTGATTTTAGTTATACTGATTACACGTGTATAATATGCAAAGCACGGATCCCAGATTAGTAAATTGTAAATCGATTTTTATACTTTTCGCGAGACGATTTACTAAATCGATGTTTTTTTTTACGTGATTTATTTCCCGTCAAAAAGGGAGAGCATATATGTATTATATAGGTAGAGGAGTGCTAGAAAAATCGATTCTATAGACATCACCTAGTAAATGGGAGGTGAAAGTACTTAGAGAAAAAAATTACTTAACAACTCTCTGCTCTCTTTTCTTTTTTTTTAAAAAAAAACAAAGAACAAGAGGTTTAACTAAACTTTTAACCTTTGGAGTCAAAAATTATATAATTATAGTTAATGGAGAAGGGGGCTTTAAATGTTCGCAACCCCCTCTTCCTGGAAACGGTCAGCTTACTTAACCTCAACAGGGCAATTACCGTAACTTCAGTCATAACAGCAATAAACCAAAATTGATGTTACTACTGACAAGCTAGGGAGGGCGAAACAGGGGATTAACCTCGATTCTAACAGTTTTAATTAATAATTTTCAAACTTTTAGGGGTGGGGCAACGTTGGATGGGAAACTAAATATGTTTGCTCTATTATCTATTTCCTTTCAATCCAGGATGTTTACCGCTAACGTTTCCTCTGTTAACATCAACTGTCTGTGCGCTTTTTAGTCAGGTTACAATAACGATAAACAGATTGATGTTCCTACCGCCAGGACACGCCTCCCTCCCTGGCAAAAAATAACCAATTTACCGTGTTTGAAGGGAAGAAAGAAAGAAAGAAAGAAAAAAAGTTGGCAAGAAACCGGGGGTAAACCAATATAGTTGGTGACAGTTGTTTTACCGCCGGTGACATTCGAGCATCTACCGATTTTGGCACAGGTGCCAAGATGGCGTGTAGAAGCATGCCAGCGCCATTATTGACATTTTCTGTTAGACAAGCAGATTGCGTTTACAACAGTTGAAACGCTACACCCGTTAATTATTTTTAGTAATTTCTCGGATTTTACGCTAGGTTTAATAGATGACACTCGTCCCCTCTTTTTTCCTTAAATTACGGACAATATATATAAACTTATATATATATTCCGAAACCATGACATCACTTTATTTAACATCTTCAAATGTGAAACATGGATGATGATGGATTGCTCCTAATAATTTTTTTTTTTGGTAAATTTTTTCTCACGTACACACAACTGTTCTGAAAAATCACAGTAACAACCACGAGATGTTTAGCGAATAATAAAATTCACCAATCATCCAAGAGCTCATTTGCTACTTTTCTGTATTTTTTTTTTTTTATTCAAATGACAGCTTTTGGTCGAACGGTGCTCCTTCTGAGAAGAAAAAAAAATTAATAAAAAAAAATAATAATAAAATAAAAAACTTAAGTCTAGGGGAGAAAAAGTACACTTTTTTCTGGCGTAAAAAAAATTTGAAATTATTTTTGCGATTCTTTTTCCTCATACGTGATTTATATGTATAGATACCAAAACATAACACTGGGTTCTTGAATACATAACGGAAATAAAAAAGCACTTCTTTTATGAAAGTGACGCTGTAACAAAGCAACACATTATTATTATTTTTTAAGTTTTTTTTTTGTTTTGGCAATGGTTTTAGTGTGAAAATTACACGTGTGAAGTGAGGACTTGGAGAAGAAAAAGCATTTTTTTTTTTTCGGTGGAACTGCCACATATTCCCAAAAGAATCTGTCCAAAAGCGTTTTTTTTTTTCAATGGAGCGTTGTACAAAGACAAGTTGTGAACAATGAATCCAAATGTGCTATGAATCCTTTCCATAGTACAGAACACCATTTCTGCACAGGTTACAGACAGTGATATATCTACAAGTGTCTAAAAAAACAACAACCATTCCTAAAATAGCTGCCACACCTTGGCCGGCAGTGCTACTATGAAAGCATAGATTAAAAATGTACACCATTTTTTGTTTTATTTTAATAATTTCCATTAACCAAACGTATTCGTACGACTTGGTCTCTTGCGAAAAAAAAGTCTCTCTTCTATTCCTTGTGTGGGGAATGTTGTTTGGTCGTGATATACATCCAAAAAGGTTTTGTTTCTTTTTTTCTGAGAAGATATTTGTGTCCTTTGAAGGATGCTAAGGAACATGTCGAGTTTCGGCCATTTTTAGAGGGTTTCGCTCATGACACAAGCTGGCCGAACTGCATTTTTCTTCTTCCTTCCTTTTCTTCGTCGTCTTGAGAGGAGATTCGCCGCTGATCTCAATAAATGACTTCGTACACCGTAGCTTTTTTATCACCTGAACCAGTCACTATGTATTTATCATCTGAGGAAATGTCACAACTTAACACTGAAGAAGATTCCTTTGACTGCAATTGAAAAAAAAAGGAAGAAATAAAAATTGATGGGTTAGGGATATCTTCGGTTTTTACAAACGTTCATAATTGCAATGATCTGTAACCCACCTGAAATATGCTAGCACCGTAAGGCGTTCTCCAAGCATTCAACAGATTATCCTTTCCTGTACTGACAAACCACTTGCCACAATAAGCGAACTTAAGGGACAGAACACAACTTTCGTGAAGATGCAACTGGTACTTGTCGGGTTTGGTACAGTGCAAAACTTCCACGTTGCTGCTTTCCATCCTGAAAAGGTACACAAACGTCAATACGGGAGTAAAATCAACGTAAAACACTTATACGACACGACACGTACCCCACTGCTAACCACTCTCCTGTAGGACAGTAACCCAGAGAGAAAATCTGAGAGGTGAAATCGTGTTGTTGTAACTGCCTTCCCTGAAAGAAAGAAAGAAAAAAAAATCAAAATTAAAACTGCGCAGGAATGAATCCCAAGTTGTAACTTTGTAGATGATCGATACACCCCACGGCTGTATGAATTTTTTTTAAAGCTTCACTCTAATCAAAAACTACACGATAAACAAAGGCAAGACAACTTCCTTCACCTGCAAGGTAATAAATTGTTATTCACTAACAAGGCCAATTAAATTCCTGACAAACAACTATCAGCTACGAAGTGGTTCATGTTTTCGGCTCACCCCCTTTTTTTTCTGGCATTCTCTTCAACCACGACCAATTTGATTAAAAGGTAGTTTAACGCCCGAGCCGAGAGAACACTACAAAAAGGCATAAATAAAGAAAACAAAATTACGTATACACTAACCTCTCTCAAGTCCCACGATCTCACGGTGTTATCGAGACCACCGGTCCACAGTTTAGTGCCATCGCTCGAGATGTCGATGCAACTAGCACCATCGGTGTGACCTTGAAACTGCCTAAACGCCGAAAGAAATGAGTTAGCGCACACTTTGGCGGGCGACGACAGAAGAGGGGATGGACGAATTAGACAACTCACCTGACTAAAGTTTGATTGTGCAAGTCCCAGACGGCGATGTTGCCATCGCTGCAACAACTGAAGCACACTTTGGAGTCGGGGCTAATGGCCAGGGCGTAACACGCGGGTGCACTAGATGTTAATTCGGCCTTGATCCTCGGTGTGGGCTGCGGGAACACACAAAAGGGGGGAGGATTAACGTCGACTCTACCAAATTTCTAAAAGTAGTCTCGAGAAAATCTTACAGCGGCCAGATCCCATATAGATATGGTGCTGGCTTCACCTCCCACGATCAGCGTTCGACCGTCGGGGAGTAGTTTGCACGATCTGATGTAATTGTCACGTTGCAGGCAGTCCAGCTGCGACACGGGGCTCTTGCTAGCCGGCTGGCTGATGTCCCATACCTTAACGCAACCCTGTAATGAACAAAGGGGAAGTGGTTCGGATTAAATAAAAAAAAACACGTCCGATAATTAAAGGAGTCGGGAGGGTTGCACCCGTCACGTGACTCTGCCTACCTTTCCCCCCGTATAAACATATTTTGTAGGATTACTAATCGTCACGGCACACACCACCTCTCCGTGACTCAAAGTATTAATTTGTCGAGCGTGACGGGGTATGCCGGGGCCAATGAGGGCGTCGGGAGGAAAAGGAACTGGTTGCATTTGTCCGTCAGCACTGACGTGGAATGAATAGGCGCTGTAAAACATTAAAAAATGGGTGCAAGTTAGCAGACAGGCAACACGAAAAGGTAGTGTTTAGTAGCGTTCGGAGGTTTTTTCCCCACTTACGGCTTTCCACCCGGTATACTACCAAAACCTGGGGCTCTCATCGAGGGATGAGTGTCGTAACCGACCTGTAAAAAAAAAGGAACGAGAAATGAGATAACACCCTTGTAACCGGGTTGGGTGGCGCGTGACGGAGCAGGCAAACGTACCAGCGATCTGGTGTAAGAATTCAGAGATGGAGAAATGTTGTTGTGAAGCATTCCTTGTGAATAAGAGGCACTAGAACTGAGATCGGCTGGCATTCCTGGATGAGTAGCGGAACCTCCTGTGTGCAATGGATATGGGTACGGTGGACCTGAGTCGAAAAGAGGAAAAGAAAAAACAATAAAAATACACAGAGTGGACGAGAGAAAATAATAATAATTGGCGACGGGAGAGGGATCTCGTCTTCAACCCCTATTCCCGCTTGATAAATATGTATAGTACTCGACAGGTAATAAAATGTCAGACGTGACATTACAATCTGCAACTTACCAAGTGATGGTGCCTTGGGCAGGGACTTCAGACCACTGGATCCAGGTGTGCTACCTCCTGAGCTGGTGGGTGTGACTGGCTTGGGGATGGGTGTGGTCGACTTTTCATTCTGCGATGGTATAGATAGGGAAGGACAATTAGACAAATGCTACGTTTATTCACGAGAGTCCATCAAATACCGAAACACCAATATAAATCATCGACTGACCCGGCTATTACGAATCCGACACCGCATTCTTTAGCGGCGCGGATGTTACGTTTACGCGCGCGCGTGCATTAATACTGAGAGTCGATCCCCTCGGTGTTTTTGGGGATAGGACAGGCGATGTACTTACGTCTTTATGCTTGGATGAGGGTGTGCTGGCGTTCGAAGATATGCTACTGTGTGGACTGTGCGCGCTGTGCTCCTTCTTCGGTGCCTTCTCCGTGCCGTTTTCTTGGGGCGAAGGTACACCATTGGGTGGCCCAACCGAATCCTAAAAGACAAACCGGGAATAAGGAATACGTGGCGAGCGCCGAACTGGAGGAGGGAGAGAGAGAAGGCTTACCTCGTTCGCGACGTCCACCACTAGCTCCTGATCACTCTGATCCGCATCGCTGTCCTGTAAGAGCCAAATAAAAAATAAGGGGAAAAGGTTAGATGAGGAACAATGTAGGAGGGAGGAGGAGGAGGCGGAGGAGAGACGTTATTCGGCCAACCCACCTTCTCTTCCTTCTTCCTCTTCTTCAGCTCGTGATTCAGATCCGGAGATCGGCTCCGAAACTTCTCTCGGTCGTTAGGTGAAATGGAATTTCTCTGCAGAGAGGAAGAGAAAAAGAAAAGAAAAAAACTTAATTAGGTCCGACGGAACTAGGCATTCCAGATCAGCGAAGTGAAAAATGAAGAGCGTCACGTGACCGGAACTAGGCCAATTGCGGCCTTCCCGGCGGGGGAGGGGGCCGCGTCCGGGGCGCAGTACCCCATCCCGAGCGGAGGGAAGGCGAGGAAAATAAACACAAAGCCGAAATCCACACCGACCACAAATCAACCCCGCCCCCTCTCCTCGCGTCCCGGTCCAAGGCCCGGGCCTGGGGTATGGTGGATACACGTTGAAAAGGCCATCCTTCTACGCCAAACAATCGAGGGGAGAACCCGATCCGCGCGAGGGGAGTGAGGAGAGCTACACTCCACAACTCGGGACAGACACAGGCCAGGTGGTCCGAGTTCCTTTAATAAATTCACCCGTCCCCGAGCGGGAGGGGGGCGCAGCTGCGCGGGAACGGGAACGGGTCCGTGCCCGGAAACACGGCGCGATTTGTCTCCTTGTTCCCCCCACCCGCGGCGATCCAAGCCGAAAAACATTCCCAGAGCCATCTGGTTGCGTCGACCAGACAAATTCCCCTCCCACTAACGCCCCCCCCCGAACTCCCCGGCCAAGGGCAGATGGAGGGAGGGAGAGAGGGAGAAAGAGAAGAGAGGACGTGTTAATGACAAGCGCACCCTCGGCCGATTTCCGGATGCCATCCGTGACCAATGGGGCGTGACCTAATACCTGGACCGTGACCCAATCCCCGACGTCGCCCGGAGCCACCCTCTTCAAGCTCGCTCCCGTCGGGATAATTGCCAGCCATTTTCGTCCCGTACCGAGCGGAGGGAAGGGGGGATAAGGACATGGGGCGGGAAGCCAGACTGGGAAACGGGTCGCTCTCCCGCCCCGACGCCTACCTGTTAACCCGGCTCGACTCGGAGCTCCGCCCAACCACGTGGGATCACGTGACCCCGGGGATATCAGCCACCACCTGTTGTTCCGGTGGCAGAGCGGGCGGACGAAGCGACAAAGGAAAGGGCTTCCCGACCGCAACAAAGGTCGGTAGTAGGTTATGGAAGGGGGCGTGTAATTAACGTCGCCTCCAACCGGCAGGGGAGGGGAAGGGGACGTCTCCCCCGAGGGGAAGGGCGATTAAGCGGAGGATTAAGTCCGGAAAGGCGCATTACACGGGACGGGGGCCGAGACAGAGGGAGCCGAAAATGGCAGATCCGGCCGGGGGTGATAATCTGGCCATTCACCGAACGCCATCTGGTGGGCCCCCGAGAAAACACAAAAGACATATTGAGACGGACGGGAAGAGAAAAGAAGAGCTGCCGGGGAGGACCGGGGGGGGCGCAGGAGAGAGAGAGAGGAAAGACGAAAATAATCCACTTACAGAAGATGATCTATAACACGAAAGTGCAAGCACTCGGGCCGTAGGATGAAAGATGCGAGTGGGGTACTTACGTGTCTGTCTTCGGAGCTGTGAGCTGCGATGGGATATCGATTGGTTGTCATGGAGACGGATCGTCGGGGATCCCAGCGGGCGAGGGAAACAATGAACAGTGGGACGGGCGGGTGGAGGAGGAGGAGGAGGAAAAAAATGAGCACGAGTTAGTAAAAGCGCCAGGCGCCATAAATTGCGCGAAAATTAGCCAAAGAAAAATGAAAAAAAAATTATATACTTACCGCTGCTCGACCTCTTCTCCTCTCGATGCTCCTTGAGGGCCGAGGCGGCGGCCGAACTCGATATCGCCGCCGACAGGTGAGACGAGGGCGCCCCTCCGCTCAGCGAACTGGACAGAGCGAGTAGTCCAGCAGCCGTACTGGGCGGCATGGTGGGGGGTTGCAGACTGGCCATGGCCGCCGCCGCGTGAGGCATCATGGGAATCGGCGGGGCGTGAGCGTGCGGTGCGATCTGTTGGGCATGCATCTGTTGCTGCGGAAGAAAAAAAACGAGAAAACAAAAACCCTTTCAAAAAAAATCCCTCGTCCAATACGGCCGCCACCTCCCCACGCCACTCGGTGTTTTATAACGCAGAGGGGAAGGAACGGCGCGTAATATTAAAAGAAAAAAAAGGAAGGGAAAAAAAAGACGAGTGACGAGTCGCAAGGCGGAGCGCCAAGCAACGCGTCGTCTCCCGTTGCGAATCTTTGTTAAATTGCGAGAGGAGGACGGGGGAGAAAACAAACACGGCCACCCGAATTTTCCGAGCGGCGTTCGACGCTAGGATTAACACAAAGTGCACGAGTAATTAGCTACGACATAATTGGCATCCACTTAGCGAAGTTAATGGCGGCGAGCGGCGCTGCGTTTAATGAGACCACAGAAAACTGTTAGATTTCCCAGAGCCGTGGGGTTAAGGAAGCGCCCCGGGAGACTCGGGACGCCTCCTTAGCTCCCTCCTTGACGTCACACGCCCGTCGGTAGTAAGGGGGGTGAGAAACGGGAGGCTAAACAATACATAAACCGGGAACAAGGGGAGGAAAAAAATAATAATAATAAAGAGGGGAGAAGGAGGAGCGGGAAAAATCGACTCTTACCCCGATGATGGCATTCAGTTCGGTCATGGTGACCTGCTTGGCCCTCTCCACGGCCGCGGCTACTTGCTGTTGGTGCTGAAAAGGCATAAGGGATGACTTTAGAAAAATTGCCGCTCTCGATTATCCCCTCGCCAGGGGGAGGCGCACTCACCTCTTGAGACAGGAAAGGGAGGATCTGGGCGATGATGGCGTTCAGCCTCTTGGCAATCTCCGTCTGAAACGAAAGTAAAGTTTTTTTATTTCCTTCTTCTTCTTTCAATTATTATTAGTAGTAAAAGCGAAAATTACCGCCAGTCGTAAAAACGGAGCTCTTGCATTAACACCTGTCGTGACAGATGCAACAACGGTAATGGGGTATAACGGCATTAACAGTAATAGAGAGAGAAAGGGAGAGGTAGAACGGCAGCGACACCGTACACGTGTCCGCGATTGGAAAGTACATACACACACGAATTACGGATGTTTCCCTTTGCCCGTACAAACAATAGACCAATTACCGACCAAAGTGGGAAACACTACAACAACACTGGATTCCATCTGCTCTTGCCTTGTTTACACGGCTTCACCTGTCACTTCTCCACTTTTATTAGTACTCTTTCCGGACGTCAGATGGAAGCACGCGCCAAGGCCCACACCCCGGTCGGCCGGAAACCCCGGAAAGATTTCCGCCGGGCCCCGCGCCCCCTACTCTTATTCCCCGCTTAGGGGGCGAAAGGACGACGACCCCACCCGGTACGATAAAAATGGCGGACATGGCCGTTAACCGGGTTATAAAATATTAACCGGGTTGTAATCTGGCGGTGGCGGATTTAAAGTACAACGATAAAACGATGCTAGAGAAATTTCGGGAGGGGGGGGGGCGTCGGAGGAGCGAGGAGACTGACGTCATTGAGAGAGATAGTAGTATGGGAAGCAGTTTTCACAGGCCGCTGCTTCCAGACAGCGGGGATGGGGGATGGCCGGACGCATGGTCGAGCAAGCGTGCACTCGGTGCACACACCCCCTCCAGGCCTCGTTAGAGGGAGTCAGCGGCCCGTGACGATATCCCAGCGTGCCTAGAACTGCCAGTCACCGGTGAACAACAATTAGAGGATGCATGGGCTGCTTTTAAGGAGGGGGTTAGAGAGGTGAGCGCTCTTTTTAATCAGCATTCGTCGCCTCTTTTAAGCGCCGTTTCTCACGAGTTTCCCCCCAAAAAATAATAAATAAAAAGCGATGTAATAATAAAAGCATCGCCGGCGCGCGCGCGCACACACATACACACACACAAAGAAACCCGCGTAAGGCGGTCGCAACGCATCACAACTCTGGAGAAAGACAGAAGCGCCCGTTTAATCCCATCTCGGAAAGAGAGAAGAGAGATGGGGGCGAGCGTTTTTGACAGGCTAACACAAGTGGTACATTGATAGAGATGACTACTTATTCATAACCGTCAGCTGGTCAGATCTATCCTTAATTACTATTGAGCGGGGTGCAGAACGTTCTCCGGCTGGCGTTCGTAAAACGACAACCTGGTTAAGAGGGATAATCAATGGCGGACAAACACGGCCCGGTCGAGGTAGGGAAAATAGGCAATGGGAATCGAGTCTGCCGCCGGCCGATTGGGCAAAATCAATATTTACCGGAATGGGGGGTGGCGGGGAGAATGGAAGAGGAGAGAGAGGCATTACAAGCACTGCTAAGCCGCGGGTAATGAAAATGCATGTTCAATTTACGGCCCCTCGTAGTCCCATCGATTTTTCTCTTCTTCTTGCTTTTTTCTCCCCCGCCACCCCCGTCCTTTCTTCTTTCTGCAGCAGTAATCTCTGGATGCCTGCCTCGGACGGGATGTGAGCAGTCTAGTGCTTGCCGCCTTAATAATGTCGGTGGCAGATCGATAAGGAGAGTGTGCATAGTGAGGTTGGATGAAATAGACGGGGGTTCTCTCTCTCGCTCGCTCTTCCCTATCCGTTCGGTTGTAACGAACATGGACCCCGCTGCACGGCCAGACTTGCTCGATCTATCTTGCCAAGTAAATAACTGGCCGGGAGCCGGTAACTCGATCCTCCGGTGGAGCGAGGGAGTGAGCAGGAGGAAGGAAAAAAACTATATATATATATATATATATATATGTGTGTGTGTGTGTGTGTGTGTGTGTGTAGCAGGGGGTTTCCTGATTAGAAAGGGTTGAAGGCCCCCTCTGCTACATCGATTCGGGATTGGATCATCGGGAACGGAGGTTAAATAAGCTGGAAACTGGAAGCGGTGATGAACAACCGGTTTAGATTTCACCTAGCTTTGAATTATCGACTTTGCACCCGAAATCTATCAAACCGACCGTCTGGAGGGAGGGGGCAAAGCTCCGCGCTTATCGCGTGACGCATTGTTCAAACATCCCGGGCAATAAAGGTGCATCCCCGAAGAAGTGTGGTGGACATTCACTCTCTTAACCGTCTCGTTGGGTGACGAGGCGGAAGACGGGGGAGGAAGAAGAGGCGAGAAGGAAGGGGGAAGGGACGAAGAGAACCCATCAAAACCCGAGCTGACCGCATATTGCGCCTCCTAATTCTAACCGGGTATTTAGCAGCTGTGATTTGAGTTAGCACATCCCAGCTAATTACACATCGGGATTATAAAGGTTCCTGCCATATGGTGATATCGGAGCACCGCCACCGAGAGCAGTCGAATCAATTAAAACCGACAATCAGACAGATTGTCGCGCGGACCCCGTTGACAAGCTAAAAGCTGCAAAGGGCGCTGTCGGGGAGGAGGAACGAGAAAAGACCGCGACCGAGCCGTGGCAATACCCTCAAGAAAATTGGGGACGGGCGCACCGCCTAATTAAAACCTAACAATGGAGCGGGTGGAACCTTCTACGCCGCCTAGGAAATCGTGTGCGTCTGTGTATGTCTATGTATATATATATAATGTGTGTGTGTGTGTGTGTGTGTGTGTGTGTGTGTGTGTACTGTTGGGGATGGAGGGTGGAATTTAATCAACGTGGCTCCCCCGTAGAACCGATTGTTCGCGTCGCCCAATGAATTAGCAAACTGGCAGGTTTCCGACGAAACCCCGTGTTAATAATAATCGACCTGCAGTAAATCATAAAATGTTCCAAGGGAGATATCCCCAAAACCACGTAGTGCCTGAACCTTGACTGAATTCCGCACGCGATGCCTTTCTTTAATCTTCCCTCGTTTATATGCAGCTTCGTTTTATTCTTAACTGTCAATGGGATTTCTAGTCCCCCATTGACAGATTTAATTTATCTCTCTGTTATTCCGGAGGATGTATTAAAAGCTTTCTTTCCATCCAAAAGCTTGCTTGGTATCCTGGGGGAAAAGGATTTTTATGTTTATCCCTATTGGTAACGCTATTCTCATCAGAAGATGCTTAATTGTATAATTTAAGAATTGCAATTTCTTAACATCTAAGTGAGGTTACAATAATCAACCATAATACTTTTAAGGGGTTTCAATAGAAGATTCTCAATTCCATTTAAGCACAAGGCAAAGATACTGCTCTGAATGGGATACATCAAAAAGCTCTTAATCCTGTTTAAGGATGTTACAAAAGGTTTTTTAATTCCACTAAAGAGTTATACCTGAAGGGTCTTAATTCCATTAAAGGGCTGACACCATTGAGCAGAATACCATTGAAAATTTGGGATTTCAGTACATTAGAAAAATGAAAATCCAAGCCACTTATGACATAAAATGCAGTTACCCAAATTCACTTGCTCTTTATTGAACATAGTTAATAAGGGCATTTAATGCATAAATTTTTAAAAAATTGTTTAAGGATGTTTACTTATTGTAGTAATATTATCCAACTTGTCACCAGTAATACCTAATTAAAAACAGTGATGCCATTTCTTTCGTAGTGCGATTTATATTTGTGAGCAGAAATATAAAATATACTATAAAATTCCGCAGAAAAATATTGCAGTTTTTAAACTACTATACCAGAAATTTCTAAAGGTATAAAGATTATACAACCATAAACTATGTATGTAACAACACTTATTTTTCATTAGACTTATACACACAAACTTACGCATGTCTCTTGTTTACAGTGTTAATCTTCAAGTTGTAGAAGAGTCCTAGTATTTATTTAATGAGACAAGTAAGCATCTACTGATTACAGCTGTACAAAGTATAACCAAAATAATTTATAAATTCTAATTGTATATTTATAATAACTATAGATTTTTGGATATAAATTAATGTTTACTTGAATATAGTAATTTTATCTGAACTGCTATTGCTGTTAGAGCATGCAAAATTTCAAAAATAACTATAAATATGAATCTTGACTCTCCAAACTTTGCAATGACTTAAAATTAAAAACAATATTGTTAAGTTGTGTTGAATCAAACAGGAAATTCAAACATGTATATACACACACAAATGTATTATATATTTAAAAAAAAAACATACAATGTTTTTCTGAAATTACAAATTTGATTTTATATTTATAAGATATAAACTTACCTGTTTATGCATTTCGACATTCAATCCGTAGGACATTTCATAATACTAGAAGAAAAAAATAAATAAATAAATAAGATACTGTTTGAATCTAAGAAATAAATTAAAAATTAAAATCAATTTTCTATGAAAGTTTTCTACTTCCATAACAAAAACAAAAACAGAATTCAATTCAAGTATCATTCTCTAAGTCATTACTTATAAAAATTTGACAGTAGCAAAAAGCATCAATAATAAAATAGTTAATTATAAATGGTCACACTGCCAGTGTTCAGTTTGGTCCACCAATATGTCCCTTTGGACTATTTGTTATTTATAAGATAAAAATTAAAATTTTAATTAAAAAAAATTAGAGACATAACTGGTATGTCTGCTACTAAATTAACTCAAAATTAGTGCATTATCCAGAGATCGAAGTGCCGACGAGATACGAGAATTAAACATCTTCATCCTGCTGCATGCCATGCATTTCCATTTAAATATGATCCTTATTTCTGATCAGTTGTGAAATTTTTATTGTATACTAACACAAGATAGAGTGTAAAATTCAATTTTGTAAATGCAGTGCAAAAAACTAAAAATAAAAAATCATAAATCCTCCAATTTCAATTCTATTTTCTTCTTTGACCTCTTGAATATATTAGAGGAGAGAAAGCTGTGCTGTGCCCAAGGTTTCCATTTAAGTAAAGCACAATAACCGTGCAATGTTTTTTACGATTATACATTTTGCATAACGAAAACTACCAGCATAAAGTATCCTTTTGCTTGCCCGCTTTATATCAACACCAATTTATTATTAAACAAATAAACTTTTGACGGTTAAATTCTAAAAGTACGTAGCATCTCGGATGCATTATGTCTGTAAGGAGTGAAGGGAGGGGGCCGAAAAATCAATCAACCAAATATTTATTGTATGTAGCATCTGTTCAAAGATTTACAATTTTAACAAATATTATACTGTATGTATGTATATATATATATATATATAACAAAACACATATTTGGAAATAACAAATGGGAGAACTAATTAAATCTCTTGTTTGAGCTTCTTAAAAAAATTAAACGTCTGTAAATTTTCTCATTACATTTTACCGATATTTCAATTATAACATTCTTAAATACGTGTTGTATATCCCAGAGATGCTATTTAATACATACCAAACTCTTAATTACATTTAGTTTTGTTTAAAGGTCTTCATGGCATGATCAATCTATTAATAATTGATTATTCTATAAACAAATACGATAATCTACTTCGTTAAATCAATAACTGTTCTTTACTCTCGTGTTTACTATTACTAAACAATATTTAGCCAAAAGTAATATAAACAATCACCCATAAATTATTCCTAGAAATTGACTAAATGTCATTGACGGCACAAATTTTTGTTATAAACTAATAGAAAATTAATATGTAAATAAATTTTTTAAATTTAATTTTTATCCCTGTGCTTCTTCAAGTCCAATCTGTATCTTACAAAATAAATCTAGATGATACAATTCATAAGATATTCATCTTATGAATTGTATCATCTAGATTCACAGAAGAATTAGAAGTTATATAAACCATAATAAAGCTTAGATTGTCATGTCTTTGGAGAGTAAGTTACCATTAATATGTAACAAAAGTAACGAGACTTCAAAACAAAGTTAAATTTCACAAAACAATCATTCTTCCATTAACAATATATAGATTACAGAGGAGGACTCAGACTATAAGAGAACAGAAAATTATGGCATTTGAAATGAAAGGCCAGAGGAAGATCAATTGTACAAAATGGATTGACAGAAAAACTAATGTTAAAGTAAGGAAAGACAGAGCAATAGAGACTATAATGGAAATAATTAAAGGAGACAGTTGAAGTGGTTTGGTCACAATGAAAGAATGGAGTCTCCTAAATCTCAAACTTGACTCTATATGGAAATACAGAAAGCTATAAAAGAGGAAGTCATCTTAGAATAAAATGGCTCAACAATTTAAAATTAGTCGTGCGATCAAAGAGTTATAATATGGCAGGAACTATGGAAAATGGAGACAGATTGTGAGTGGAGGATTCAAACTGAATGACTATATCAATCAATGAAGTGTATTTATGCTAAACTTAAATCAACAGCTGAACAGCTTGAATGAATCATTGTGATAAGAGAGAATGAGCTTTTTATTGTTTAGCTATCTATTAGCAATCTAATAGAGATATACTTTTAAACTATTAATAGCTTGTTTAGATGAGAGAAAAGTTTAAAAATACCACACATGCAAAATAAAATACTAAATTGTATTATGCAGAATAAGGCTGAGCACCTTCCAATAAAGATAGAGTACAGAAACATATATATATATATATATATATATATATACTGTTTGTCTGATAAGCACAGGAAAATTTTATAATAAATCTGACTACTACGTCCTGGAGCAATATGCTGCACAATTCCTTTAAGACAGATTTCAGATCTTGAGAGTGAATAGCCAGTTGTAAATTTGAATTTTTCAATTTAAAGACCAGTCATCCTCCTCCTTATTTGTCCATTTTCTATTAAAAAAATAGAGACCAAATTTTTTATTAAAAAATAGAGTGCCAATAGTACATAAACTGAATGTTTCCTCGCTCCAGACAAGATAAATAGCCTGGCCATACAGAAACTATTAATTTAGTACTTTTGATCTGTGGTAAACAAATTCTTAGTATATTTAATTAAGATTATTATTTTACATATAATGAGTTAATTTAATGAGCAGATTATAAGTTTATGTTAATTATCTCACAGATTAAAATTTATTCATATTTCTTTACAGGATAATTAATATTAATTACTCTGATCTATGTAAGTATCTACTCTCTTTTCTACTATTTTTTCCTTTCAATTATCTTCTTAATAATCTATTATCTTGTTTCTGGAGTTTCATATATTCACTTACAATTATCTCCCAACTATAATTTTCCCAGATTTCCTTCTATAAACTGAAAATTATCCCAATGATAACATGAATTTATCACCCGAAACTCTTATCTGTAATGTTAAACGCATGTAACATCTATATTTTAATAAAATATATATTTGCTGTAGTTTGCAAACAAATGACAATTGAATGAGCTCTAAGGAATCCCTTAAATTTTAATTTTAAACAGATAATTATCATTTTAGCATTAGTGACACAGTTAATGATCAACTTAACTGCATCATTTATATATTATGTCAGTATATTAAAATGTTCTTAAATATAAAAAAATAAGGACATTTTTTTTTTTACATTTTAGCCATTTAGCATAATGCCTATCAATAAATAAATTTCTGCGTTTCCAAGGTAACATTTCGCATATAGTTCACAGACTAATTATCCTGTTTATCTGCAGCATGCAGCTACGAGTATTCTCATTCGAATAATTTCTGTCTCAAATTGCAGAAAACTTCACTCTTAAATATAAAAACCGAAATCCATATAAACTAAAAGGCTAAAACAACTTAACACAAATTTCTGAAAGTCTAAAGCCATTAATCGAGTTTAGAAAAATCAATTACAGAAAAAAAAATAATAATATAGAGAGAGAAAGAGAGGGAAAAAAAATCCTATGAGATCATTCACTTAAAGATGGTGACAAGATAAACTGAGTCCAGTTATAAAAGATGCACCATCTCATTTAAATAAAGGAGTAAAATTCGATTTAAAATGATTCCATATCAAGCAGTTGACACATACTGAAGTTTTATTATCTTCATCAGACTTTGTAATGACCTAATTTGGCAGTAAATAAAATCGATATATCCCTATATCGCCGTCGCATAAATTTAAAGACATTAAACTCACCTGTCAAACTGTGTAATTTGAAAATCAATAATTAACTCTATTTTTCAAATCATATTTTGTCTATTATTAAATGGTGGGTAATAAAAAGAAAGGATGAGTATTAATAGCATTAATTTGGGAGGGAAAAAGGAAATTTTTAAGAATTCTTTCCTCCTCCCTTTTTTCTTCTTTTAGACTGGATTTTATTTCATTGTTATTACTGCTGGAGAATAGATTAATAAATATTTATTTTTTAACAGCTGAAATGCTCTTCCATTTTTTGAGATGACAAAGAATGTATTCATCGGTTAAAAATGCCACGTTTGACTATTTAAACAGGCTTCAGATGAAATTTAAAAGTTACAAAGTTTGTCAAGAACCTCCAATTGTTTTGATATAGAAGAATTTTATTTTGTGGACATCACAACAATAACAGCAACAGCAGCAAGAACAAAATTAGTAATGGATCCATACTAAAAAAGTGATTCTAAAAGGTTGCAGTGATTTATTTTAAAGAACAAAATCCTATTTCTAGTTTTTCAATTTTCTTATTTGTGAATTCCCCCTTCAAAAAAAAAAAAAGGAAGAAAATTGTTTTTAATAGAATTTTTAATATTTTTTAATTAAATTAATATTAAAAAGAAGAGGAGATTATTAAATTTTTTCTTCTTTTTTTTATGTTATTAATTTTAATATTTTAATAATTCTTAATGCACATTAATTATATGCATATATATAGATACAATTATCAAGAATATTTGACAGGAGCTTATGTATTCATGTTTTACAAACTGGTAACTTGGCAATATCTGAAAACAAATTTTAATTTGTCAGTAAATGCATTTATCATTCATTGATATGAGATATTGATTCCGATATCGAATTATCTATATATTTATATACAAATGACAGTGACAAGGCTGACGTTATCCAAACTAATATGAAGAAAAGTGAAAATGTAAGCATTTTTTATACTTTTTACCCCACTTCATTAGCATAAATTTTGGCATTGTTGTTGAGTGGCACAGCTCATATATGTGTAGAAAAAGTTAATTAAAACATGCTATTATTTTTTTTATGGTTTGGCTATTTAAAAAAACAATTTCAACCTGTAAATTTCATTTAATTTTTCTAAAAAGATAAAAAAATTTTTAATTTTTTTCAAACTTAATTAATTTATTGAAAAAAGTAATAATCCATTAACAACCAATTTTTTCCTTTCATTTTTACTTCCTTAAAAAAAAAACCAGGTACAAATGTGTACACGAACATTGACAAAATTCTTTATCATGCAGAATTATTCGAATTTACTATTAGACTATTGATCAAATTTTAGAAAATCTTAACGTTTCCATGAATGTTAACTAATTCTAAAAGCATTAGATGACAAGTTTAAAATGTTCGCAAGAGTAAGCAATATCTTTGTGCAATTATTTCAGATTACGCAATCTTGAATTTCCAAAGATACAGCCTGGAGGCGGCATCTTAATATCCATAAAATGGACGCGATAGAAATGGCAAATGTAAATTTACGAATGATTTCGACTTATTCTTAATTATAAAATAACTGGAATGAAAGCAAAAATCAAATTCTCCTTATGGCATTAAAGACACTTAATTATAGTATTTACTTAACTGGTTAAAAAAAAAATGAAAATAAAACTGTGTACAAATGCATGCAAAACCTCTCCACATTTTTCAGAATAAATTAGAGCAATTCGCAACTTATTATGCACTTTAAACACAATAATGTTGGTCTCTTGATATAAAATTATCTTTGAAGATGACAGCAAAGTGGAAGTGACACGAAAAAACTTTCTATATCAAGTTTTCCTCATTAGTTTACTAATTTTTTGATAGGAGGCATTAAAATTGACAAAATTTGTCATTTTCCCGTTACATGGTAATTACATCACAATGCTTTTTTTTCTCTGTTATCAAACATTATTTTAAACATTTTTAATTATGCATGCCAACTTTTATTGTTTACGTACTGTATATAAAATAAAGTAGAAAAATACTGTTGATGTATTCTAACCGGGAAAATGGCGTATCTATATATAGATCAAACTAATGCTAATGTTTCCATATTTTGCATGATATATCTTCAAAGTTGTCTCTAAACAGAATTTTATTCAGATAGTCTAAACAGAAAAGTTGAAAAGAGAATTTCTAAGTACATACAAACACAAGCAACCGCTGCATTTACTCTAAGAGTAGAGTAGAAGTAAATTAATATGCCGATTATCACATAGTGTGGATGAACAATTTGCCGATGTGGCAAGCCTCAATGGAGGAAGCATTTGCAAATCTAACAGACGATAATTAACAGCTAAATTCATTGAGAAAACCTCATTTTGGCCATTAAAGAAAATGGCCTAAAGAATCACTGGAACAGACGCACAAAAGATAAAACTTGTGTTTTCTTTTGTCGAAAACTTTCAACTTTATAATTATACCCTTTCGAAAATTTAATTGGAAAAACCTGTTTGTAGATTTTCAAATCAAGAGAAAAAAATATATTCACGTGTTAACAAACAGCTGCACTATCAAGTGTGATTAATAGATTTGTTCATTCTTTTTTTTTCTTTCTTTCCTTTCCATTTACTTCCCCCTCTTGTAAAAATAGACAAATTTATTATTTTAACTCTATGCACATTTATTCTCTTTTATTGTATAAATGAAATATTTAATTAATTTTTTTAGTTAATTAAGAAGAAAGAAGGAGAAAAAAAATTCTACAAATTTAAAGGGGGAAAAAACTATAATCTAATTACAACTTCCCCCTCTTCATCTCGCTATAACTTAAAATAAATTCCATTAAATTTTCAAAATTTAAACATTTACAGATTTACATTTCCCCCATAATGCTAATAAATATTTTGTTCTGTAGTTTTTTAATAAATTACACACAAAAATAGATTTTTTTTCCTATATAAGAGTCATACTGGGTAAGGTAATCCAAGATAAAAAATTTTTGTTTTTCTCCATTATTTTCTAGCAAAAATTGCCAGATTAGCATAATATGCACAATATAAACACCTATGAATGATCTCAAACTATAACCTAAACTGGAAATTATAAGAAAATCGCACTTTGTGGAGTGAAAATCTCGAAACTCGAATCTTTTTGAGCTTTTCATCTTCAGAGCAAATATCCCTTAATTTACTTAAAATATGTTTTATAACACTTTCAAAAGTGCTTTATTTTCAAAATCCAAGCAGTTTTGAAAATATTTAATTTACTCAAAATATCCTTTTTCCCTTTTGCTTGTATTTTTTGTTTTGCTTTCTGAAACAATTTAAGTTCTGAAGATGAGTTTAGCAAAGCTCAAAACTTCTTTAATTTTAAAGATTGAAAGAAAATTATGTTTTATCACAGTAAAATTCAAGATTTTCACTCCAAAGAGCACAATTTTCTTATAAATTTTGAAAAACTAAGACCTTATTTACTTCCTCAAAGTTTTTCCCTTCTTTAACCTCATGTAATTTAACATATTCTATTGTATCAACTACAACTATTGATTTAAGTGAAAATGACTGATCCAAAACTGGATAATTTATACAGTTTATAGATTACATAAATCACATTATATCATATTTACATAGATAAACAAGAGAATGACAATACAACACACGACAAACTTTAGATCTTGCACCCTTCAACAATAAAACAATATTACCAATGGATAATAACACCACTATAAATTACATTCGACTGCATAAATAAGCAATTACTTTTGTATAAATAAAAGAGCATTCTCTCCAACCAACTTATTATTGGGAGTAGAAATATAGATTTACGTACGGTAAGCTCATGTTTCCATTAATGATATTTAAACCCGCATTTATTAATATATGATGAACTCAGGATTTACTATTGAATTTTACAATGATTTTTAGCTTCTATCATGATTTAATTCACATTTAAACACAAAGAAAATGAATTTAAATTTAAGGAAAGTTTCAAGCTTACCATAACATAATGCCTCTGCATTTCAGTCTTCTCACTGGCAAGCTTCTCACATTCTAATTTCAGGCTGAAACAATATAAAACTTTTTAAATAATAATCCAGCTTAAATATATATAAATTTAGAAAGCTTTCATTGTATATTTATGAGATAAACTCTAACTTAAAGAAGAAACGTAACACTTTTAAAACCGAAGATGTAAACTTGTATGTAGACTTGGCAAATTAATCACATTCCGACAATTATTAATTGCTACCACGCAGTAATTAATTTGTAGCCAGAGAGCTCGGGAGGATAAACAAAACCTACCAACCACTTTACGCAAATGAACAAAGTCATTCCAAAGAATCTAACCGAATTACTTGCATAATAAAAATGCAATTGGGAGAATGAAGATCTTTAAAATATGAACTCAATAGTTAAAAATTACTTCTTTATATCATCATTAATAGGACAAGATTATTGGACATGTCAGAGTAAAAACACTTTTCACTGAAGAGAACACATAAATGAGACCAGTTACTATTATGAGATAAATAGTCAGATACTGTTTATTCTATGACTCAATACTCGTTCATCATTGAAATCAAGTTAGGTTTAATAATATTTTATATTACTATTATTTCACACTTGTCTACATTCATTTTTATGATGATAATTCTTTCTCAATGCCATTCAAACTTTGCATGAATGGAAATAGAATCATTGTTGACTGTCCTACATTTGTGTTATGTAATGAATACCTTTTTCACTATATTAATACAATTTGTAATTTCGTATTTATTAAGTTGTTTCTAGTTTCTTACTCATTATTTTAACCGAATTCTTTCTATAACTAATGAAACAGTCATACCAAAGCAACAGTTTGTTTAATTCATATCAAAAGGACTTGAGGGTGAGAAAAATCTCAAATATATTTATGTTATACAATAAATGACTTAAAAAAAGACTACTTTGGTTCTTTTATATTAATAAGGAGTCAAAAGACGATTCAGTTTATGCAACAAATATATGTTAAACAGAGTGTTTTAATTAATTAAGAGTAAAATACATTTAGAATTGATGCTTGAAATTTATGATAAAAGACTTCTTTAACCAAGAAAATTCTCTTTTTATCATCATCTTTAAACTTCTTATTTCTTTAATTTAANTGTAATGTTTAAAGATAAATTTATAGATTTAATTACATTTTTATTTATTATTAGAATACAGAATACTTTAAAAAAATAAAATAATTTACTTTAAAGTGTTGTGTATTGCAGGCTCGAACACATGTTTAATACTGTATATATCTAAGATCACATTTAATGCATTTTTACATATTTATTACGCTTCTGTTTAGTTTTATTTTAAGATAAGTTGACGTTTTTGCTTAATTCTAAACATATAACGTCGAGATTGCGCTGGAAAAATTGTCGTTTTAATCAAAGGTGCATGTACAGTACTTGCTATGTCTAAAAAGCCAGATGATTTACAGCATCTCTCGATGATTACAGTCTCGGAATGGCTCGGGGTATTTATGTATATAATGAAAACAAAGTTCTTAAAGGTTAAGCCACTCAACCCTTTCTACCAAAAGTGTTTATTTATCAAAAAATAGAAAGTAGTTTCGAGTGTTTACAGCATTAACCAATGACATGTACTTTCTAAAATGCCTCTTACGACTATAACCCGCGGCGGTTGTTGCGATACGAAATGGCTGGTTGGCATGGAAACCTCGTAACACCATCAACTAGACACAGTGTGAGTTGTATTGAGAAAATGCACGCTGACGGCCAAAAAATTCAGTAGGTTAATACGAAAACTTTAAAGTCGACGTACCTTCGGATTTTTCAAAAATACTTTCAATTGTCTAATAAATTATTGAATTTATTTTACTTTCTTGAAACCGTGTCGGTGATTATTTTTGTCGTTTTTGAACACTATATAGTTCATACACATAACACAAGGCAATCTTCATTGTAAATTTATTCAATTTTTAGTTGAATTTATGCCAAATTTTTCATTATAGAGCCTTTCCAAATTAAGAAAAACAGAGAAATTACATAATTTGCATAATTTTTATCACATGTAAAATGAATTGCCTGATTCCTTTATTGGATTATTAAGGATAAGTAAAGGAATTTGGCCATTCATTTTACATTTGAAGTAATTGTCCACTTAGTTGTATTTATTGTGTGAATTTTTATCATATTATAAACAAACTTAGCAATTCAAAACACACCAAATATTAAATTTGACATTACAGATGATCCAAATATGTAAATGTTTTATGTAAACATATTTAACAAAGGAAAAGAAATGCAATACAAGAACAACAAATGTATCACTAGTCAAAACATACAAAAGGATAGAAAGAATTATGTTACAAATACAAACAAATATGAGTAGTTCTGGGTTAACTGGCATTTGTAATATTTACAAAAACATTCACACCAAGTGGAATCATTTTGTCTAGTTTCTCTCCTTTTTGGTTACATATAAAGTTTACAAGCCAAGATATTTATTATTATTATTTCCCGAAATATTTGCATACTTCATTTAACTTATTGTTGGTATCATTAATCAAAATTAAAAGTACTTACTACACTTTGATATTGATTATTTGATGGTGGCATTACTAAAAGGTTGTTAATCTTGATTATGATACACGAGTTATGTAAATGACAAGAAATGTGCTGTAAATTGTATACAGATTCTGACGTCATTTGACTCTAATAAAGAGCAGCAGGAAGTTCTGTTTGACAGTAACTTATTATACAAATGACAGTTACATTACCAATAGAGCAATGCTTAAATTATTAAATGTATTTCACACGGTAGATGTTCTTTCATTCAAATTCCCATGTAGAACTTAAATAGTGACATTCCTGTAAATAATATAATATGGCATGAAAACTTGATAACCTTCTGTTACAATCTAAAACATCCTCACATAATGATTACTGTATTAAAAAAATTACTGATAACCGAATGCAAATGTTTGATGTTAAAATGTTGCTTGCTGACATCCATTTTCAAAGACAAAAGCCACACTAAAACTGTGTCAAAATCTGGATGGACTATTATTTACTGAATGATTTAAATCTATTAATTTTAACAACATTTATTTGGTTTGTTAAGGATAAGTCACATCAAAATGTTTTAAGTAAAATATGTATGTATGTATGTATGTATGTATGTATGTATGTATGTAGCAGCCACAAAAATTGCATTGTGCATAAAATCCTATAAAAATGTGTATTTTTTAAAGTATCATTTTATTACAGACCTTTTTAGGTCTGTAATAAAATGATACTTTAAAAAACACTGTAAAAATTAAATCATCTGTGACATCATAGTCATAAAAACACTTTTTGTTGGCTGACAAAGTCTACAAACAAAGTTTATAAACAGAACAGAAGATTTTTGACAGTTAACATAACACAGCATAAAACATTTGTAATTGTTGCCTTGAATGCTAAAGGTTTATCCGCTTGTAAAATAACACAGAGACTGCATTATTATCAATCAACAATTGTGCAGTTGTTAACAAAGGAAACTTGAACATGGTAACATTGAAAGAAAAGTTGAATCAGGAGATAAGCATACAAGTACAGCATTCCAGGATAGAATGCTAAAGTATCCTAGCCTTTGAGAATGTACTGTTAGTTCTTCTAATTAAGTTGAAAGAGCAGACAGGCATAAAGTGACTGCACAAACTGTGCAACATAGGTTTAAAAACCTACCAATCACAATAAGTCATTACAGACAAGTAAAATGTGCAGACAGTAGCCTTATCTGGGCTAAACAACACACTGATATGTAGAATTGTGTTATGTTTTTGAATGAATCCAAATGAATCTTTCACAGATTTAATGGCAAACCCTACATTAAGAATTGAAATGGCAAGGCATATATATAATAGGGATTTCTTGATGCAGACAGTAGTTTCCATTGCTAAAGCAAATGAAGAAAGAAATCCTTTCTTTAATCAGTTTAACAATGAATACATAAGAAGCATTTCATCATGAATGAAGGATCTGAGGAGAAATAAAAGAGATTTTTTCTGCAGAAGAACCTGCTGATCTTTTGAAGTTCAAGAATGTAAAATCAAATATAAATGCAACATGAGTCTGCATTTGTATCAAACCAATTAAAAGACAGAAAAAAGAACTCATCAAAGGAAGAAATCAAGAACAGAGACAAATATAATTGAGATGATCCCAGAGTTGCAGGCTCAAAAAGAGAAGAAATCTATGCGATAATGTTTCCAGTGAGTCAAATAAAGTGGGAATGCATATAAAGTAAAACTGTTGGCAGATTATACTTTACAAGTGGATCAGTTAAATGCAGAATGTTACAAAAAAATCTTATCTGCCATGCTAATTCTAATAATCAAGGAATGATTTTGTTACAAAATCCTGAATATTTCCAAACAACTCTGCACCACTATGCCAAATAATGTCCTTTCTCTACACTTTATTAGCATTACAGTATTGTCACTTAAACTGATAAACAAATTGAGGTTTAGGTAAAAAAAATTCCTACAAGAGATCAGATGGCCAAGTAATAGTCCTGATCTCAACTCTATTACGAATTGCTAGCATATGTTAAAATGTTGCATGCTGACATCCATTTTCAAAGACAAAAGCCACACTAATGAAAATTACAGAGGAGATCTGAAAATAAACAACTGCTGCAGTCATTCATTAGAAAAGTTTGGTATTACATAATATTTAAAGAAGCTTTGTACATAATATTTAAAGAAATTTATGCAGACTCTGCTAGCGCTACAAATCTGTTTTTTTTTTTTTTTTTGTATATTTAATTTCAATATCACGGTAATATAACACAGCATAGTGTAACATAGTAAAGCAATAACTAGAGCAGATGCTTAAGTGTCTTGTGTTGAAATGACATGTTAACAGTTAATGGACAGCACCAGATAGTGAGTATGGTCAAAACAATAAGACCCCAGTTAAATTAGCAACCACCTCAGGTGTGCAGTTGTTTGATATACAATATGGTGAACATCTGGAGTTACTTTATTAAAGCTTTACTATTTTTATAAGTGATAAAGTTATGAAGAGGAAAAAAAAATCACAATTTGTCTCTAATGGAAACTTCTTAAGTGGGTAAAATATTGTTGATGAAACTGATATTTTGGAATTTCTTACATGGGAAAACTTATGTGTAAATTTTAACACATCATATCTTATGGTGTAAATGACTGGAAAATTTGGACTTCTTATGCAGGAAAAACCTTTCATGTGGGAACTTTTTATACAATATAGTAGTGATGTAACGAATATTCAGTTACTATTTTTCGCTATTTGGCCGAATACCGAATACCTAAAAACAGGAGTAAGAAATAACAAAAACATAGTAAATTAATCATTTTGGTATTTAGATTTAATGTTGTTGGGTTAGTATTGTTTGTTTATATTTATTTATAACTTATAACATGCACAAAATAAAAAAAAAATAATATTAGTCACATGTATTTACAATTTTTATAATTACAATTATCAGCACACGTACACACCTATTTGTTCGAGAATCATCGCACACATCTGAGGGTTTGACCCTGCCTATCCTTTTTAAGCACTCTTCTTTGCTCTTTCCTTTCTCTTTCCTTTATCTCTCTAGTCCATGTATGCCTATGCGTACATCATAATACGCGCTCACGATACTTTCGATTCGTCACTTTTCTGTTGTAGTTTTTCCATTTTATAATTATGTGACTCATAGCCTGTGATAACGGAGAAAAGAGACAGATAGGACATCGGTATATGTCACAGTTATGATTTCACAGATTCGATACAGCTTGATAGCCGAACGGTCCCAGGCTTTTGCCCGTGACTTTCATTACAAGCATTTAGCTTTCCAAAGTCTATGACAACAATTGTTTGGCATTGACGGCTGTAAATTTCGCACCAATAAGCTGCTTCGACTCGTTTGATTATGTTATCCACTCAATTTCATATTTATTTTCATTTTCACTTCGTGGTCTTTCTTTGTTCTTTTTCCGTTATTTACACATGTAGGTCATTTCATTGTTATTCACATTTGATATCATCATTTATCACATACTGCCACGACGCTCGTCTGTTCGCTACAACTGTCAAGAATTAATGCGATTGGCGAAGCGTATTGACAAATGGGCAATGGAGAGCAGGGTCCTTGCCATAATGTGGTTTGCGCGCCAATTTTCGTACATGCGTTAATCAAGCCGAATAATTTGGCCGAATATTCAGCTATTTGGCCACGCTCCTGGCCGAATATACTATTCGCTGCAACACTAATATATAGCTAAGCTAGGCCATAAATTTACACACTTCAGGGTTCTCTACAATTTAAGTTTACTATATCACTTTCTAATTTTAAATCTATAGAAGTTTATTAATGTATATCTTTTCTAAATTAAATAATTACTTCCATGAGAAAATTATTATTCAATTACACTTTAGAACTACTAATTATGGAATATTTTACGCAATGCTCTACATAAGGAATAAATTTTGTAATTTAAGTACTTTGTATTGTCCGTTTCTCATCAGAAAAATGAAAGAAACTGCATCTTTATATTTATAAATTATCTTTAAACTATTCATTTATGGAATATAATATTTAATTATCTAATATTAAGAATAAATGTAATTAATGTTAATCAACTAAGAAAGAAATGAAGAAAGAAATGATGGCTTAATCCAAATAATAAAATACACATAATTTTCAGAGCAGATGTGCATTTTTTTATATACCTATACAAATAGATGCACTAAATGCACTTTCTAACTAAACAATCTTCTTGTTTTTCTAACTTATCATCATTCATTTTTGATTATCAACTTTCTCATTCATTTCTTCTTTAACAGCTTCACATATTGTGCCGTCAATAGCCATACAAATCTGAATATTGTTTAGATGAACTGACAAATAGAGTATAGAACACAATAGAGCAAACTAAGGTGTTAACCAAGAAATGACAAACAATAATTGTCCAAACAGCACAGATGGTTAATGCGCTTTATTAAAAAAAAAGAGAGAAAGACAACATATTACAATTCTCAATAGGAATTTATTTTTCTGTTCTATCATTGTCATCATCATCATTGTTGCTATAATAACAATAATAATAATAAATATTTTCATCATAAATCATAAGTGTAAAAGTACCATTATGCAAACATGTAAGAAAATCCTTTAATTTTCATCTTTACATTTTATCTGACATCATTTTGCAAATAAAGTGCTGTTACGTCATTAATACCTAATTTTTTTTAGCTTTTTCTTTCTTACAAATTCACTTAAATTGAAGTACACCTGATAAAATTCCAAACTTAATTTGATAATCTGATTGATGTTTACAAATTACTTTAAAAAATTATGCTAATCATTAAAGAAAATACACCAAAATGATGATTTACTAGTTAAAAATCTTTTTCTTTCCCCTATGAATGCTATGTGTTTATACTTGTTAATTCAGTGTTTAATAACAAATCAAAGTATAGATCATATGAATTTATCTATCATTAATTGGCAATAATTGAAGACAGCATCACCTAGAAATTAAATTGAGCTATATTCAAGTTATATTCTCTATATAATAATTTTTTTTAATGCATTTCCAACTAATTTTTTTCTACAACTTATGCTTTCATTAGTATTGTTCATCAATTGTTTCAATTATGTATCATATACTATCTTTCTTTTTTACTATTAAAAAAAAAAAATAATAATAATAATAATAACACTTTCATTCACAAAAAGTTTCTATTATTTAAAAACTTAAATCTACAGAATGATAAAGCATCATTCTATTATTATATTTCAGTGCTACTGTTCTTTGTTTTCTTATCTGTCATGAATGTGTGTAACTATACAATAGTCTACATCAGATATGATCCTTATATACTCTTTCCTACACTCTTCTTGCTCAGATACTGAAATTATCATCAAAACAAAAGAAATTTTTTCTTAAACCTGTAGTAAAAGCCTTTATAATCCTACCTTAATTTTGGCAAACTTCATTTTTCGTCCCTTCATAATGTAGTGAATTTTTTAAAACTATTCCGTTTGTACATTATCAATGGTGCACATCATTTACATCAATTTAAAGATAAAAAGTTGTCAGAAAAAAAAAGTCATTTCATTGTCTTTGAAAGTAAAACAATGCATAGTCTATACACCTAAGTTTATATGAACTCAACATAACAAGCTTTTCGAATGTAACATATTTAAAAAATAAATGCATGGAGATTGTAAAGGTTCTCTCTCATCCTTTCCACTCGCTCGACATTTCTCTGAAAGTCTTTTTTCATATTCTTATTTGAGTGCTTCGTTTCAAGATAAAACTTTTAAAATCATTGATTATACAGGAATTGCCTTAAAGTTTTATATACATTGAAAGATATTTCAAATGATTTTAAGTTCAAAAACTAGTTATCTACTTGCAATAAAATCTTAAAATATTTCTAATATATTATCAAAAATGAAATATACTTTACTTGATTTTAATACAAGCTTCAAAAGAATTTAAAATAAGACTCGAAAGCATCCACATCTATAAGAGATTTAAACTCACTTTGTATAAAATTTTTATTGGCTGATTAAATTTATATTATGTCACTACTTTCCTAATCTTATTTTTTTCATGTTGACTGTAACCAGTTTCACTTAAGGGCATACTCTACATTATTTTTGTTGATTTATATACTGTAAATTTTACATTAATGCACATTAGGAAAACCAAACATTAATTTTTTTTTCTTTTTTCTCAAGAAAAAAGAAGAACACTTCTGCTCAGAAATTAAAATATAAGACTTTGTATCAAAGTAAAATGTTATGCATCAGTTTTCACACAATCTAATGCAATGAATAAATTTAAATGCGTCAAATAGTAATAATTATCAAACAAAATAGTTTTCTTCTTGTATTTTCACAATAGGGAAACGTGATTATTCTTAAGCCGACAATTATATAGCAATGTCATTCTTAGTATTTAAGATATAATTGATATGGTACAATTATGTCCTTCCACTGAAGGAGAAAAGTAATGCAAATCAGACAATCCAAAACAAAGTCTTCACTATAGTATCAAGATCTCTTTGTGACTCCATAACTCTTACATACAGTACTGGATGCAAATATATTGCTTAAAAAGTGCTACAATATGAAATACAAACTAAATATAAAGGCCTTAGAAAGTGGTCATAAACAGTCACCTTCTAATAAAAACTATGTAAAGATAATAGAGAGAAATGAAACACCAGAGCTTCAATAAATTCTGGTACATTAACTTGTCACATTAGCAACTGATTGATAGACATTTGTTTGTATGTAAGGTTATGGCACACAACTACAAAGTTATAATATTCCTAAATGTTTTAAATTATTGAATGATTTTATTATGTTATAATTGTATATAACTGCAAAATTAGTTAAAATTATGAAACTGATTTTGAAAATAAAATCCAATTTAAATCATGATTTAGACCAGGGGTCTCCAGCCTGCGGGGCGAATGTAGCCCAAGTCAAATTCCAATGTGGCCCAATAAATGTGTAAACAAAGCTGACAAATGTTTTAATATTTTTAATATTTATTTATTTCAATGGCATAAACTCAAAAAAGAAGTTTCACAAAGTCATAAACCTTTATTCATATTTTATATTTGAGTGGAAAGGAAATATTTTCAAATACTTGGAGATGTGTGAAAGAGGAAGGATTACTAAATAAAGCTGAAGTTGTGACTCAAAGGATTATAAACCCAAATTTGGGAAAAGAGGGAAAGGTGAGAAAGGACAAAAGATAAAAAGTAGTGAGAAAGGTTAAATAGATCTTCTGTTATGCAAATATTAACCCTTAATTTTCCAATCTTTCTCATTTCTTTATCTTTTGTCCTTTCTCTCCTTTCCCCATATTTGGGTCTATAATCCTTTGAGTCACAACTCCAGCTTTATTTAGTATTTCTTCCAACGTTGCAAGATTTGTCTACATTTGTGCCAAACGTGGCTACTTTTTTTTGTTTGACATAGAAATTATCATTTGGTGCATTGACTACTTTTTGGGCTACATATTATTTATAAATATATTAGTTGAATAAAAATGCACTTTAAAATGGGTGTTTCATTGCTTTTTATTAATTAGAGACCCAAATAAAACAAATATTTGTTTTTTCAAATAAATTTTTGTTTGTCTCTTTTATAATAATTGAATTTATCTATTTCTAAGTAAAAATAAGTGTCTGTAGAAGTAATTTTTTAAAATATCCTTTTTTGTGATAAAGTTTTAATACTTATTATTATAATCTAGACATGTTAATCCTTAAATATATTTGTATATTGGGCCACAAGTATATATTATATATACTTGTGGCCTAAAACTACTTGACTTCTTCCAATGCGGCCCAGAGAAACAAACAGGTTGAAAACCGCTGATTTAGACAATATTCTGTGGTAACAGCCCTAAAGAAGAGGCAACTAGTTGACTATAACTATCTGAAACTAATTTAGACCAACTTCTATGCAAGGTAATCCTTGCTTTTGGACAAATAGTTGATCATTGTTAACTACTTTGGCTTGTAACAAAAACCATGGCCTAGAATTGAATAAAAGTTCAGAAGTGCAGCTTAAATCAGCCCATCAAAGATTCTTACTGTAAACATGATCATTAATAAAGTTTTTATAAAACTTTATTCTTCTTAATAATTAAACACACTTAAAAAATACAAATAACACACTAAAAGCATTAAATTCTTTAAAAATATTTATTGTTAAAAACCATTCCAGTTTAAATGTAGTCTTAGAAGAAGTAATTTATAGTCTTAACAACAAAAAGAAACTTTACTTGGTGGTTAATGGTTAATGGTTTTGTAAATATAAAGCAACTTAAGTAACAAAAGTAGATTAAAAACCTAAGCACACAACTAATATTATGTTATAAATATACTTAAGAATGTTTCCGAAGGACGACTGATGCAACAGATAAAGTACAAAATGCATTAGATATAAATTATCTGCAATACAAGACTTGTTGTGAAAACAAATATATGCTGGGCAAACAATAATGTTTTTATATCTTATACAAATTATCATATTTTTATCGTTACATTAAAGATTGAGATAATAAGTCAGAAGATATCAGTACAACGGGCAATTTTAGGCAGACAAACTAAACTGCTAATTGTCAAACTTCAGATTAACGGCTTAACCAATCAACTTTTTAGAAATTTTGTCACATTGTATCTGTTAACAATATTCTGAATCAATAAAAATAAGGCTACGACTGCTAAATAGGCTAATTGTTCCTACACAAATATGTAAAAATGAGCAACATACTAAATATGTTTTCAGTAAAAACAATATATCTATTTGAGAAATAGTTACCTAAAAACAGATAAAATTTTTAAGATGCGTAAATAAATATGTTAGATGATCTCTACCTGTAGATGGATTTTTATAACTATACTTTATTAAATGCTGAGGAAATAATAGTTTCTATCTCATCTATTCATGTCGAATGAACAATGGATGCAGCGAAGTATAACGTCTTAAAAGAAAAGAAAATATATTCTAAACCAACCTTCTAAATTATATAAGCATTAAACTTTCAAATTAATATACACACCTATGATACTGAGCTTGTAGGAAACTGAATTCTTCTTTAATCCTATCACATGATTCAGTAACTGTGAATTTAAAAGGCTGTCCAGGTTGAGGTGGTGGACCCTGAAAAGATAAATACATAGATTTTTATCATTTAAAATACTTTCTATTGTGGAGAAAAATATAAATAGATTTCACACAATTGTTTAAACTCTTTTTATCATCATAAAAAAAAAACTATTTTTGACAGGCAAATATTAGAAAAAAATTACATTTATTAAAAATAAAATTGCACAGTTTTAACAAACATTACTTTTTAATCAATTAATTTCAGTGTAACTTTACTGAATTAAATAAAAATTAAGCAAATAAAAAATTTATTTTTAATACCATTAAAACTGAAACATAATTAAGAATATCAAGTTAAAACAGAAATGTTAGTTCATCCTTTATGGGGGAGGAAAAGGCAATTAAATATTATATTCAGTACATCAGTCTCTTAATTAACTATTAAAACAACATCTGGTATCTATTAAAACTGAACAAATCTTGTTTAAATTATAAATAAATAATGTTCTATAAACATAAGTAATAACCAAATAGCAAGCAACGTAATAAAATTACATTAATTAAATTCGAAACATTATAATCGACAAATTGATAATTTATACTGCCTAAAACACTATATCTAAATGAATGTATTGTGTGTCAGAAATGTTATACCCGCAGCTCCAAAAGTCTACGATAAACTTCAATTGTGTATCTACTTCTAAAACATTCAACACAGTAATAAATAGAAATTATACTTGGGATTTAAAAAAAATAATAATTATTTAATAAATTAAATTATAATTAATTTTTTTCCAAGACTTTCTTACATTTATTTTTTCTTTCATAAAGGCATAAAAAATATTTTATATATTTAATTTTTAATAGGGTCTACTGTTTGAACAGTATTCTCTGTAGATACTATGGTTTGTTGTTATTATGTTTAGTTGAAATTATTTTTTTTATCAAAAAACTGAATTTTTTAAATGTAACTGTTACAAAGGTTATATACAATGTAGAAAATATACATAAACTTTGTTTATAAAAGTAAAAAATGAAACAAGTTGACATAATGTCACAATGTAATGAGATAAGCTATGAAATATATTTACAGATAAATTAATTAATATATGAAAATTTAAGCTTAGAAAATGAATTGTGTAGTCAATATTTGGAAGAAATATTTAGTCTAGAATCAAAATGACTAAGATGATAAAGCTGTTATCTTATAACTTTGAGGAACATGGATTCCTCAGAGTTATGAGCATAAAGTCCTGATTGGATGTTCCAAAATTTTCATGAGTGATTTGATGCACTGATCCTTCAAAAGTTAGGTGCTCCATTGTGAGTCTGTCCAAACCCATATATGTGATATGGACATCTGAATGATTGCTATTGGTGGTTGAATAATGTTGTCAAAGCCCTTTGGACTTTGACAACATTATTCAACCACCAATGTACATGTAAAGATGGGCTTTATAGGAACTATACTTCATATAAATCTTAAAAATATATTGTAAAATATTGTAAAAATAATATATGTAATTGAAATTGCAATTATTTAATGTTTTTATATGTTAACTGGCTATGCAGAGCGGTGCCAGACATGTGTGTGTGTGTGTGTGTGTGTCCAAACCCATAATTAATAGGATAAAAGGCCATCATAATGTCCACAGGGTGATCCAAAGAAAAAATCAACTTCATATACAACCACTATTTTACACAGTAAATTACATATACTAAAAAACATTTAGCAACACCTAAGCTATTCTTAATTCAAAACAGTTCATTTTAACCACACCATCATGTGTGGCAGGTGAAACGTCTCAATATTATATTCTAAAAACTGTATTACAAAATTTAATAATATTCATATTTAAATCTGTATCAAATAAATTTTATTTAACTAAAAATTCTTATGAATAGACAATTCAGAAACTATTGTTAATTCTGTTTATAGAGCCACATTCATGTACAATCTAATTTGGACAACATTACAAACACTTTCACAAATATTCAACTGGTTTTGACTGAAGAAAACTCCCTTGGTGACCTAAAATACTAACTTATAAAAATTATTATTATTATTATTATTATTTAGCAATTATTTTTGATTTTTGCTACGTTTTCCATGCATTTTAATACCTTCAAATCAAATTAAATTATTTTTCAGTAATTGCTGAGAACAGTTTATTAATGAAATAAATAAGAAATCGTTGAACACTCTTCTTATATCCACCCAATTGCATGAAAATGCCTAACAATTATAATTAAAAAGCAATAAAAAATTCATATTTTTCCTACTTAAAGTTCTTTATTAAACTAAAATAAATATTTAATTAAATGAATCCAAGAATTTTCATGTCAGACATTAAAAGTAATGATTTTTAATTATAATTTCACTTAATTATTTAGATGATTCTCTGCTTTCATTTCTCATTGTCTTTGTATTGAAACAAGAAACACTATTAAATAATATTCATTGAAACAAACTAATAACGTATGAATAAATTTTATTAGCAATACTTTAAAGATTGTCAATTATTGTGCATTCTACTAAACTTAGTCATGTGTATGACAGCATTCTTTCCCAATATATCATTACTAACTATCAATACACACTGAATTTTTCAAAACATTAAATGTAAACTCTGTTCTCAGACTAAACTATTTTATGTTTTATTTTCTGACTGTGTTGACATATTAAAATCTTTATTTAGTTTTCTTTTTATTCAAATATTTTTAAGTTTAATAACAATAATTCAATTCATTCTTTATCCCTTTTATTTTATTGGAATTTTTTTTTAAAAATACAGTATTTTCTTTAAGGAAATGTCATTTTGTAAAATACTACATTTCTAGTTTTGTTTGCCATAGTATTGTTTAAAATTTTTTATTTATAGAGGAAACATCTTGTCAAGCATTACTCGTTTAAATTGTTACTGTGCTTCCTGTTCTTGTTTGGTCAAGGATTTGCATGCTTGAAAATCTCACATACTCATTCCACATTTTTAAAATTGCAAACTTAGCCTGCACTGTTGTGATTGTCTTCCGCCATTCGATGATTTAAACTGCATAACAATTAACAACATATTTGGGAAAACAATTAACAACGTTTATAAATTATACAACAAAAAGTTTCACAAAGATTAACATCTTCAAAGAAAAATTAAAGTTTAAAACACTGTTTAAATTTTATTACTTGTTTTCCAAATTATAGCATGGAAGTAATAAATAAATTTTTTCCCTTAATGTTCCATTTATTTTTCATATTTTTGTAATGTCCCGTTTATTGCCTGTTGGATAAGTGTCGACTTTTTTACAGGATACCTAATAGGAAATCATACAATAAATGGAATACAAGGATAAAACAATTACCAAATTACATTAATAGACTATAAAAATTAACAAATGGATGTTAAGTAGCTGTTAAATGAACTCGAGAGTTGTTAATTATATCCAGTGACTTAAGCAAATTTTGTACGTAAATATTCAAATTTACCGAATATAATAGTTTCAAAATTATATACTGAATTGTTTCAGCCATATAAGCTCCCTTTATAACTTTAATTTGTATGCAATAAAACAGATAAAGAATATACATTATAAAAAAGCACATTAAATAGTGCTAATTGCAGTTTTTTAACTATAAAACTGCAAATGTTTACTTTAAATTATCACATAATTTTCAATTATAAATTTTTAACTAAATGCTTCATAATTAACAAGTAAAATGGACTTGAATAGAATAAAATTTTTTAAATTACTGTTTTTCAAGTGTTAAAAGTTAATTTAGGGTAAAAAGATATCTTTCAGAAGAATTCTATTTTATTTCTTTTTACTTTAAATTAACTTTAAATTACTGTTTACAAGTATTAGAAGCTATCATTATATATATCTATATATCATATGCTGATAAAAATAACTTTCATTCAAGATTTAAATGAATTATAATAAGTTGTGTATTATAAGCTATATATATAAACTAAAAATAAAAAGTTGTTTAAATTAAGAGTAACAATTTTAAAATACAAAAGTGTTTTCAGACATTAGTAAAGAGCAAGTTCGGCAACACACATGAACAGGTTTTCTTAATTTGAGTTCCAAATTCCAAAACATATAATACATGATTAACCCTGTTATCAAACGGATTTAAGTTTTTCCCCTCTAGATCTTGTTGAGTAACATTTATAACTGCTAACAAAGTGAAAATCCAGTAAAACTCCAGGAATTCTTAAATGAATTGCATTATTTGACAGATAACAACCAGTAATAACATAAAAATTAAAATCTAATTTAAACAATTATACCACAGAACCTAGTTTATGTGGTGTAAGAAATCAAGAATTTACCAGATTTTGATTTCAAAGCTTTTAGTACATATAAACAAATGTAAATTCTAAAATTAGAAACATTCAAATGTTACTTCTCTTGTATCTCAAGAATGTTAAGTGCTAGAGTAACAACAAACTTGATCTTTTGAACATTTTGAGACTAAACGTGCTGCCGTATTTAAAAAAAATATTAATAATGTTTATTAATTTAATTGATCAAATTTCTATTATTGTATATTACAGGATTATTCTGTTATTTGAATATGCATTTCAATTATATTCAATGACTTGTTTCTATATACAAAAGAACAGTTTCAACACAAGAAATGTATTCAAGATTTCAGAATTCTGAAGGAGAAATTTTTGAAACACAATAACTAACAGGAAGTTCATTTTTAAAAACACTTTAATTTTAAATGTTTTAACTTAAAACAAGACAAGTGGTATAGACATCAATCTGCCCCTCAGAGAGGAAGTTCAAGCCCAGGAAAGATATTCATCAAAATTTTTCATCGGTGGTTTGATCCAGATAGGTTGAGCCATATTCCTTATTACCCAATCATCTTACTGTGGTTCTAGCCAAATCAAATCCATGATAAACATGAAAACATGTCCTTTCAATGCCCCCAGGCTCCCAGAACAGAAAGAATTTTTTCTTAAATTAATTGTTTAAAAATTTAAACAGCTAACAAATTCTTTATCACTTTAGAAACTAATTTTTAATTATTCAAACAAACAAAACTACAAATGTAAAAAAAAACTATTGTTCTTCTATTTTCTTACAAAACATTTAACCAAGAAAAATTTCAAAACAAATCTTATTTTGCTCTTATTAACATTTTCAATTTCATAAAACTGCAATAATCCTTTAAATAATTTGCAGAATTCTAATAATTCAAAAGAACTGTGTGTAAACTCTGCTAGAGAGCTTTATCCTGAACTACCAAAGCATGAAACCTTTCTTTAGAATATAAATGAATAAAACATCATTTTGCAATAAAATTCGACTCCTTTTTTTTTTTATTTTATAAACATTTATGGCTAAAGTATATTGTTAAAATGTTTAAATTTTATCGCAGTTAATACTTACACGTATCATTCTATACATCTTTGACTGTTTATTGAACATTCCTTGATTTAAATATATGCTTGGGTGTTTATGTTAAATAATTTTGTTTTCTTCATTACTTTTTTCTTTTGTAAATAGCTTCACATGGAACAAAGAGTCACTGTATTGATTTCATTGTTTAAAATACCAGCATCAACTATTTTATATATCAAAATACTTTCTGTAGAATAAATATAATGGCAGAAGATGCTCAACACACTAAAACAGAGTTTTTATCCACTGTGAAACATCTATTTTGCATAAAATATGCTTACTCATTCAAACTGTTTACTTATTTTGGACAAAAGAATCATGTAAACAAAGCAAACTGTTGACTTTCTACAAATTAATGAGTGGGAGGGAAAAAAACTCCTGCAATTCTATAGCAACTTATGAAATACATGTATAAAAAATTTATTTTAAACAATTTACTAACCAAATAATAATGTTAATAATAATGTTTTATTAATTATATATTATTATTAATTCTAACATATCTGAAAGTTATTTAAAGCTTTAAATAAATCACTAGCATATAAACACAAAGAAAAAGAACAAATGTTACAAAACATCATGAATATTAATGAATTTGTAAAAATTAAGATGTTGTGCTAATTGAATGAAAAATTTATTCAATTTTTTGAAGTAACAGTAAACAGTTGAGTCACTATTAACCAAACAAACATGTAGATATTGAAAGAAAACTTGCTTATTTGTTATCCTACTATGGCAGTTACTTTCCTCAATGATGCTGGTGTGTTAAATATGCAATAATTTTACAACTAAGTATTATAAATTCATCATAATATGAATAAATTGTATGAATTTAATTATAAGTTTTCAACAACTGTCATAATTGAAGTCTTAGTAAAAAATATATATTACAAGTAATTAAGAGGGTGTGAATACACACTTTCTATATTCGAATGCATCTGCTCTAAATATCTGTTTATGTATACAGTATATAAATTTAAGTGTAATATATTACATATATCTACAAACAGGCATTTCCACTTCAATTTAATCTGAAGATCTATATATGAAATATTATAGTGAAATCCATCCTCATTTATACTTATTAACACAGAAAATAATTAAGATCTCATATTTTATAAATTTACAATTTTTATGGTTTAAAAAATTAAACAGAAGAGTAATTAGATTTCAAATAAAAAATATAACAAGCTTACATACAAAACATATCTGAACATTTACCAAACTTATGCAGAATATTTTAAGATTCTACAGAAAAACAGGTAAAATGCTATTCCAGATGACATTGTCATATTTAATTCTCATGAACTATGAAATGTCAGTTATTTGATATAGTCATTCATCAAAATATAATTATTCATCTATGAAAGTTATTTTTATTAACAAGTTTAGCCAAAAACTATTCTTCCATAAAATCTTTTGTTTATTTTTAAAGTAATTTTTATGTAGAATATCAAAATTTATTAAATGTATTAAATGCCTTCATTTCTATTGTATATGATGTAAATTAAACTTGAAGATTCATGTCTGAGTTTAGAACTGATGAAGTAAGGGCACTTTCTGTGAAACCTTTGATGAGTGTTCAACTAAGTTCTTATTCACAATTAAAGATCAAACATTAGATTTAGATGTTAATCAATAAGAATTCATATATCTAAAGTAATATTGCTAATTGGCCAATTTCTGATTTACTGTCTTAATTCTTGGTTTTTGAATAGGAATGTACAAGCATGAACTACTTACAACTAACTACAAACAAGCAATTATAAGTATTAATATAAGTTTGGTCTCTTTCTTCCATCTCCCCCTTTATCTTTCAGTCTCTTTTCCTTTATATAGCAATTTTCTCTAATACAATGGTCAGCAGATTCAGTTAATAAGTCAGAAGAAAGTTCAAACAACAAATCTGGATATATTAAATCATTAAAAAACTTGCTTATTCATACTTATCAGGCATTTAAATTTGTTCTTTGTGTCACAATAATATTGTTAAAATTCAAAGAAAGATTGAAACAATTTCTCTTTCAAACTGGGTTTTTTTTAAAAGAAATATTATGTAGTTAGATTGTGGACAATCAGTAGAAAACAAATAATATTTTAAAGTGCATTTGTTACAAAAAGTTGGTTGGTTCAAAAAGTTTATATATATATTTATTGTATTTTGAGATTAATAAATTGCAAGTTATGAACTCCAACAGATGGTCACTTATCAAACAGTCAAATTATTAACAACTGTTTACAGATCATTTACAATGTATAAACATAGGAAGTTCATTTCTCTTTTGAACTAAATATTTTTTTAGATACAGCTACTATTATAAATGATATAAAACTTTAATTTTAAATTATATACAATTTGACTGTCTTACACCTTACATAATGCTTAAAATTAACAAAGAGAAACCTATGAACTGTTAAGTTTTAAAATATGTATTCTAAACTTGGATATATGCAAAATTAAAGATCTGTAATCTGATTCAATCCAGGTCCAAAAGATCAGCAGCACCATTTGTTTTCCAGGAGTAGAGGGGCATTCAAAATTTTGTCTTTTGCATCAAAAAACATGATATAAAAGTCATATAAATTAAATGAATAAAGTTTCTTTTGTTTAATGGTAAGTAATTTGTTTTTGTTTTATTAAGTTTACTCTTATGTTTGTAAAGAAATTAGATTCTATTTCATCTCTTTTTATGTAAGCACACACTTGAACGGATGGATGGAAGGAGAAAAAAATTAATCTGAATTATAAGTTATGGATGTGCACACACTAGGCAGATGAGCCAATGACAAGAATGGGTTGCATGGGATGAAATCTGTCTTGCATTCTTGAGGAAGCAAATTTCTGCCTGTCTGCTTTGAACTGGCAAGGTCACTAACCAGATACCTAACTGTCAAAACCACTTGGCACTCCACTTATTAATAGAAATCACTTTTTTTAGAGAACTATTGTCATTTGTGCTCATTTCTCTTTCCATGACAGATGCAACTTTAATCTCTCTAGTGCAAAACTACAAAGAATTATGTAATTTACAGCTAATATATTATACCTAAACATTTCATGGAAAAGTCTTCAACAAAATAAAAATTCAGTAGATTTTTACAGTACAGGCTTCTCCCACTATCTGAAAGTAGTTGTTCCAAGAAACCTTTTATAAGCAAAAACGGCAAAAAGCAAGAAGCAATAATTTATATAGAAAAATTTTTTAGGATTTCCAGACCAAAAATTAACTTATCAAATCATGCCAAATGTGCTGTAAGGACTTTTTGTACCTTAGGACACATTTTACTAATGGATGCACAAAATAGTACTGATGCTCATAGACAGTTCAGAAGTATGACAGCATAATGCTGAGAATTTTTTCAGTTACTTCTTTCTAAACTACAAGACTTTTACTGAACATTTAAATATTTAATATACTGTAACATAAAAAAAAAACAATCATATTAGACAAATAACTTTTAAATACACAAGTTTTGATATTTAGATTATAATTATCTGATATTAACACAAATTGTTCAACTAATATAACCTATTATGCTAATAAGTTTCCCTTATTTTTGTTACTTTATGAAAATATTTTATGCTTTTAATGTAAATAAGATTGTTAATACTAAACTCACAACTTTTGTATTATATTAACTTTAGTAAATGAGAAAATTCATATAAAATTTATTTTCTAAAATGATTTTCTTATCAAATCATGAGAAATTTAAACAAAATCATAATTTATAAGGTGCATATAACAATTTAAGTATAAATGAATGTGTAGAGAGAGTAGTGACCCTAGAAAAATGCACTGTGTATATCTTCAAATGCTTAGAGTCACTTTAACATTCTGCAAATGGATAAAATTATTTATTTTGTATGACACTTGATAGATACAATTAGGATAATTAAATATGTTTAAATAAAAATTTTCTAAATCCTTACAGAAATTTGCTTTCTCTTGAATAATATAATTGTCAAAATTACAAAATAAATTAACTAACATGCATTAAAATCTTACTATTGAAAATACAGACCTTTCATCTACTTAACAATAGCACAAAGATTTTTGTCAGTGACAAACAAACAAAGATTTGTTTAGCCATCACTTTATTTTAAAATAATGTTTCACTCAACCATTTGAATAATTCCACTGTCCTAATTTTACAATGAGGATGTTTAGTTATGACTTTCCTCGTGACTATCATCTAAAGACATTGTGTCAAACACATGATCACTTCAATGATCTTACATCTGTACTTCAACATATTTCAACAAGAATAAGACATTGATTGCATATGAATCTGGCATCTTCAATTTAGTATCAAAAGGAAGGAAACTTGATAAACATTATCATTTAATAAAACAAAATTGGAGCAATAACATTTGTAGATAGGTAACAAAGTGTTTCAGCATTATTACTCTTAACAATTCTGGGAAATCTTTCATGTAACACATGACAAATTTCAAATATGCCATAATATAATGAGCTATTGTGAGCGCATTGGCTGCATAAAAACAATAATTTTGTTCCGAATTTGTAAAATTAATATTTAAGAGCACATTAAATCCTAAATATAGAAATTGCTAATTTAAGTTGGACTGCTATTAATAAATAATCAAATTTCCAAGATAATAAAATAAAATAATTGAAGTTGAAAATATCAAATAAATGATTATGTATGTTTAAAAAATTAAGGTCTGCAGAGTATATGATTTATATAATGAAATCACAGTTTAATATAAATTCCAGAAAGACATGCCACTCTAAAAATAGCTAATTTGTTCCACAAGGTTAAATTAAGTTTTTAACAAATATAATTCCAAAATTATACTTTCTATAACAATTATTCATGTGCAAATTCATCTAGCAAGTCAAATTTAATAATAATAATTAGTCTGCATAGTGAGTTAGTAAACAAAATTATACATTGATCTATAAATTTAGAGATAAATCAAGATGTTTATTTATATATAAGAACAAATATTAAGCTGTAGGCTGCATGATCACAATGAGAAAAATTTGTTTGAGAAAATCAATCTATGGCTTTTTGATATATTATGATAGTAATATTTGTTGAGTTTCTTGTTATTATATTGGGTTGTTCGGAAAGTAATTTCATTTTTCTTCCATGGAAATAACAAAATGTTTTTATAATAAATAAATATTTTATTGAATTATATATCGACCATTTTGGTCAAATACCTGTTGTCATCATTTCTGGTAGTAGCATGATTTCACATTCATAAAAGTTTTGATCGTTGCTTACAAAAAACTGATCCAAGTGATTTTTGACATTGTCATTTCAAGTAAATGTCTTACAGTTAAAAAAAACTTGTAATAGACCGGAACAAGTACTAATCTGAATGTGCTTGATCTGGCGAATATGGTTGGTGTGATAGCACGTCCCATCTAAGTTATAACAGTTTCTGACGAGTTACCAAACTTGTGTGAAATTTGACCTTATCGTGGTAAAACACTACACCTGTTTTGTTGATCAATTCTGGCCGCCTTTTCTGTTTGATGATATTACTCAATTTGTTTACTCGATGGCAGTACACTTTCGAATCAATTGTTAAATTGTCTGGTAAAAGCTCCAAAAAAAAATTTCATTAATATCCCACCAAATAGAGCATTTCTCTTTAAGAACTCGTGGAATTCATATATCGAGCTTTGAAACGAAACCAATTTGTTTCAAGTAATCATAAACAGTTCAATTTGACAAATTTAATCTCTTAGTGATTTCACGTGTTGTTATTCGGCAGTTTGCTTCAATCGGTACCTTTATTTTGTTTTCATTGGCTTCAACTGGCCATCCAGAACGTGGTGCATCTTCAATATTGAAATTGCCAAAACGAAATTTTCTAAACCAGTTTTGGCACGGTTGTTCTGTCAATACATCTTTTCCATACAAGCCACACATTTTTTTCTCACTTGAACAGCATTCTTACCTTTTTGGTAATAAAAGAGCAAAATATGCCGAAAATGCTGCTTTTGATCTTCCATATTTGATGGGACACAAAAAATAAACAATTGCACAAAACCAAATAAAATTTTTTACAAATAAGCCTTAAAATGCTAGCTGTCAAAATATATAATGATAATACAGTTTAGAATGAAAATGGTGGGAAAAATATGACTAATCCGTCTAGTGATAAAAAAAAACAAAATTACTTTCCAAACAACCAATATTATAGTCTTATATTTTGTACATTAAGAAAAAAATATGGACCTATACAAATAAATGAATTGTGGTACCTTTTCTTAATTAATAATTTAAGGTTCTTATCCTATTTTATCTATCTATAAGTACATAAAACAGTTAAAAACTCAGGTCAAATTCTGTGTGTTCATAAAAGTTTTCTAAGTTTATAATTTTAAATTACAGTCAAACCTCAGTTTACAAACTTAATTTGTTCCTAAAAATTCTTTGGAAACTGAACAGATTTTCCCATAATAAACAATATAAAACGGATTAATCCACTCCCAACCATCAAAACAAAGACCTTCTGTTTTTTTTAAAAATCTTTTTGGCAGCATTTTATGCATAAAATGCCTACAAATGCAATACAATATTATATATAATATAATATAGATATAGATAATATTATATATAATATAAAATTAATCTATATCTATATCCATTATATACAGTGGGTGATTGGTTAATGAACATAATCCATCCAAGACTTTGTTCACGATCCAAATTGTTCATTAACCGATCATCAATTTACCTTTTTATGGGAATTTGATTAATTCATTCTGGAGACCCCAAAAAATAAAACATATATACTTTCTTACTACGTTTATTTATATGTAATAATAAAAATACATAAACATACAATCCTGCATTTTTGTTAGTCACATTTTTTTCCATTTGTGGGAGTCAAAGAACCTATCTAATTTCAATTGCTTTTCTCTCTTCTTCAGGATTTTTCAGAAGTAATTAATAGCATTGTAATTGTAGAGATCCCCAAGTCTATTAACCTCAACCTGGTTTGGATGCCATTCTAAGACTGTTGTTCTGACATCTTCCCACTTCTTCAAAAGATCTTTAATTAACAGCAGATATCAGCATTAATCCTCTTTTTCAGAAGAAAACCTATCTTGCCGAGTTTTTTGGTGTTCTTCATTCAAAAGTTCTTGGCGTTCTTCTGTCGTCAGATCCAATTCAGGTTCCATTATGAGCTCTTCAATGTTCTTTATTTCTCATATATGATTTTTGTTACTCCTTTAGCTGCTTGAGTCTTCTTGATTATACTGTATCTTTCTTAGATAAGATTGAACTGTGGCCTACTGTAAATCTGTTCGAGCTATACTGTCAAGCAACATCAGACATCTTTTGCACACTCTCTACCTTTGCTATTATACTCTCACCTTTGAAAAATAAAAACCAACACAATACTTAATGAGTGCCCGCCCAACAGTCTTGTGAATGCTATAAAAAAATTGTTTCTGTCAGAAAAATAAAAGGCTGGAATTACAAGGGAGAGTTTCAAAGTTCGGAGGAATACTATCCATCAGTATATACCAGGTTGATTGTCGATGTATACATCTCTTGCGCTCTGAAAAGTTTAGAATTGTTGTCTGAAGACAAGGGAAGACCAATCGGTATTCATTATTTTATATGTGAGGTGTTTGTTGTCCGAACATAAAAATCTTTCGCAAAAGTGTTCGTTATCCAACAATCACCCACTGTATATATATATATACACAGTGGGTGATTATGCAATAAATATGTAGTGTATATACATACATATGTAGTGTACATACATACATACATATACACTACATATTTATTGCATAATTTGAATCAAGAACCTTTAAATACAAATTATTGGATGTCATTTATATTACATGAATGTCAACTAATGTGGTTTTTATTAATTAATTTGATTTAGATTGAATTGTCACATGTACTGTACTAAAGTACAGTAGAGCGGTAGTATCTTACCCACATGCACATTGAAATCTAATTTGAATAACATCATNAAGGGTGAAATTTTAAAGAGAAAAATTAATAAATTTATGACAAATAATGTTTTACAGTATAGGTATATAAAATAATAATACATTATACTGTGTAATTTTAATTTTATTTAATTTTTGTAATTCTTCCAAAATGAGATGGGTTAAATGTGTTAAACATCAAGCTTCCATGTGCACAAACTTGAATGGTAAGTAGCCAAGGAACTTGAAGGTTAAGACTAGTATGTAGCTTAAGTTGAGCAATACACTTAACTGCTGTGTGTTATATCAATCGATGCTTGCACTAAGGATAACATCAACATAATGTCTAAATGAAGAACCTAAAGCCACAAGCTCATCTAAGAAACTAAGAAAAGAAACTAGTCCTAGAAAAATGTTACTAACTTTACTTTTAATATTAACAAATTTAATTATATATTTCATAAATTATTATTTCAAATTATCATCTAATTAATGAATTTAAAACCAGCAATTTTATTAAAAAATACATTTAACAGTCTACAAATATTTATAAAATTTTGCTACATCATTATTATTTTTATAGATGCAATAAAATATATAATAAAAAGTTGAAGCTGAAAATCTGATACAATAGAACAGACAAATCTTAACTATATTTATTCTCTTTTCCATTCACACAGTTTACTTATCTCTGACATAACATATAATTCAGTGAAACCATTAAACTTCATCTTCAACATTAATAATTTGTATTTTAATAAGGAAATTGAAGTCATTTACTTGAAGTTCTGATCTCTAAATTCATTAAAGAAAGATGAAGAACTGTACACATATTATAATGTTGTTTAGTCAAATAAATGGATATTTAAAAAGAATTATATAGCTAGAATGCTCAAAGAATTATTTTAAAGCATAAATTTATTATTTCGATAATAGAAAAACCTATTTAAAAATTTATACAGAAAGTTACGCAGCTAATCCTTTCAATATAAAAATGGAAGAATAGACGATTACATATTTTTACATTAACACTATTGATTGACCAAAAGATAGTTTGGCATACATTAAGTTTTTAGATCAATAAATATATATATTTTTTAATATATTAATATCATATAAATTATTCATATACTATAGAAAAAAAACTATCACATATATCATTCTGCTCATAACTATCATTGTTGAAATTTATTTATGTCCTTTATATTAATATAATAGTTTTGCATTTAAAAAATGCACAGTTTGAATCCATTATATTTATCTATTCTTTTTATAAAAATTTTCAATTTTAATAATAAATATGCATCAAAATGATAACAAATAAACATTGCAGTTCTATTAGAACTTTCTTATTTTGTACAAATTTAAAATACAAATTGCCTTAACAAATTCTACATTTAGATTTCTTGGGAAATCACATCAGTTGGATTACGGTTCTAAATGGCAACAATCTAAACTCTGTACATAAACCTCACAGTCATAACTACTTGACTTTATGCATGAGGCAGGAATATAAAACTAGTTCCCAATAATGATTATTTTGTTAAAGAAAGAAAGCAAGCAAGCAAGCAAGCAAGCACGGAAATTATAATATTAGAGAATTTTGTAAAAGTATCATTTTTTAAATAACTACAAGCTGCAATCTACAGATACCTAATATTTAACAACTTTTTTTGTAAAAATTGTTTTTTTTTTCTATGCTGTTTTGGCTTAATACTATATACTCAAAGCAAATGCATTCCAAAATTATATTTATACCAATGAAAACTGAACATTACAAAGGATAATTTAAATTAGCTGCATTTTCCAGAGACTATATAATGTTATTAATATTTGTTATGATAAAGAGGGTTGCCAACTGAAGAAAAAATCATGGAAACTCCAATCAAAAGCAAAATAAAAGCAAACATCAAACAAAACTGTAACCAAGGACGACTATAAACTAATCATTTATTCTTTGCAAAAATGTTAGAATTTTTGGTCCACACTCATTTAAATAATTTGTAAATAGCAAATTTCATAAATTTATTAAATGATTCTTTTATGCTCTCTTATTTATAAACATTTATTATAGCTGATATTATTTTTGAATTATTAAAAATTTCTACTGTTAATATATATTAAGTATCAATTCACAGAATGTTATGTGATAGAATATTAATTATTCATGTTGCAAGACAGACAAAATATTCAGAAAATAATTTGTCTGAATAATAAAAAACTGCAGTTTGAATGGTAACATTGTTTAGATAAATTCATACAATCCACATTATATATGTAAATTAAATTATCACTTAATAGAATTCCTATCATTCCATTTTTTTCCCTTTGTTTCAAGAGTTCATTGTCTAAATATCCAATATCTAGAATATCAAATAACAGGTTCAATCAAATGACATACAAAAACCTGAATTATGAAGTACTATATCATTTTTCACTCTGTTTATTGTTTTATGCAGTAAACAATTTAAGTTAACAATAAAAATTAACCAAGGACAGTTTTAATACTTGGGATCACTCAGTACAAATACAATTTCTGTAATATATTTTTTTAAAATTATGATAAGAAAGACTAGAAAAGAAAAGTAAAAAAAGCACATAGTTAAAATAATAATAAATTGAATTTTAACACACAAAAGCATTTTAGACCACAGATATTTGATTGTATTTAGTGCATGATAGAAGGAAATGATCCGCAAATGATAATTTTCACAGAAAGCTAAGCAATCAGTTCACCAAAAACATTTAGAGACATACCATTATAAACACAATTGCTTTTGAAACTTAATGGCATTTCTGCCAGATTTTTAAAGCCAACTAAATTTGATTTTAATTTTTTCTTATGTCTAGTGAAGGATTTCATTAGTATCTAAATGAATTTGGATTTAAAACAATTATAATTAATTGTTTATGCAAGCTGATTACTGAATATTACAAGTAAATCTTCATTTATCAGTCTAGTAAACTTTTGGCAACTTTCCTGAAAGATACAACAGATAAAGGCAATTATAACTTCAAACGATAATGATAAAAGCTAACAATAAAATAAAAATATGTTAATTATTATCAAATATTTATTTCTTTTTGATTTGAAACTGAAGTGAAACTTATTGCCAAGCTAAACACTTTAAAATATCCTTAATAGAATCTGATAAGCATGTTCTTAAATATAAAATTCTGTACAATTTATATAATTACTTTTATTAATCTTGTCAGAAACTTGTTTTCTTTTTACTTATTTTTGACTTTTTTTTCTATTATAAAAATAAATTAAATTCTAAAAACCTGTAGAACCTATATATAAGTCATATACAAGCATATCATATACAGGATATATCCAAAATCAATCATGTTTAATTTTTATGTTTCAGATACAGTTGTGAATTTATTTGATTGAATAAGTCAATGATCTGCTTAAGGAGGGTCCTCCAGGAGAACTTTCTACAGAAAAGTAGCACCTATTTAAATATTAGACATATAAGGAAAAAAACCCACAAATCTCCATGCAGCCAGCCCATTTGTCAGATGAAAACTTGGAAACAACTATCAGCATCATATTTATCCACTTGGCCACTGTGGACCTTGTACAAAAAGGAATTGTAAACCAAGTTTAAATTTTAGCACATCTTTCTTTTACAAAAAATTATGAAGTGTATTACAGTACGTACTTGCAAACTTGTAAATAGTACAAGTATTTGAATATGGCAGCAATTTAATTTTTACAGTTGCTAGGTGACTTTTGGACTACCCTATATATTCATGTTTTTCCAGTTATAAGTAATTTTACAACAACTTTTACTACTTGCAAATTATATAGATAATATTTTAACTGATTTCTTGTAAAACAGAAACATTTCTTAATTATTCATTAAAAATGTTCACATATTTTGTAATGTTAACATTGTATGATACAATGTTAAGTTACATGCAAATGAATGTATTATGTTAAAATGTTTCCATATAAAAGAAGAAACATTCAAAAAATATTTAATACAAAATAATATCCATAAACATTACTTTCAGAAACAAAAAATTGATTTTGATAAATGATATTAAATGCTCTGTACTCATCATCAATATCCTGATGATAAGTACAACAGTATTTTAAAAATTTAAATAAAAAGAAATGTTTTATTCCCAAAAACAATAAAATGTTCAGCTATGGAAAATAATAACAAACCCTGGAGCGAAGGTCATCTGAGCTCTCCTACACCTTATAATATAATGCTCCTGGTTTATCACATTATTTTTCCTTTTAGCACTTGAAATTTTAATTCCAAAGCTTAGAATGTCAGTTTGTGATTTCATTATACAGATTCTGGTCCAGCTTCAAAGCTGACACCCTGAATTACCATCCATCTTGTCAACCCTTTGTAAATATATTTATTTTTGTGTAACATAAAAAGAATAAGAAAAAATAATGTTAAATAAATAAAATTATCATCAAGGATATCTGCTGTTTTTCATTAAAAAATCGACTACTGTCTTTCATTGTAGGAAATCAAAAACAAACTAGATCATACTGAAAATTGTCAATCTCCAATTCATCCTTGAACATAAAACACGATGAAAGAGAATATTGTCTTAATGAAAATAGCTATCATATAAAACAAAATACATTACTTGTTTTATTTTACATTTTATACATTTAAATAATATTTAACAGAAAATACAGAAAGATATCTGTATACAAATTTTTCATTTGTTGATGAGAATAATTGAAACAATTGTGCCCTTTAAAATAAGATAACTTGTTTACAATTTATGTAATGTAAGCATGTCCCACAAGCCAAATTTCATTCTTTTTTGCAGCATTAATAATAAAAGAATCTAAGTATTTTTTTCTTTTTTTGTTTACAGTTCTGATAATGTAAACTGTAAGGTCCAAATATATTATATAAACTAATAAAATAAACTTCAATTCAAAGAAAAGTAAATAAATATTTCTAATATCTTTTCACAATAGTTTATGGTATCAAATGACAGGTATTCCCAAAATAAGTGAAGACAATTTTATCTTGTTGTAAATTGCTTGTTTCATGCCAAACCAAAATTTAAATTCCATTATTTTTAGGAAGGAAATTATTTTTTCCATTTTAAAAAAAAAGTGATATTTCTCTTTATCAATTTTAATGGATACAGAGTTGTGTGTATAGGTCTGATACAAACAAGAAAGTTGCACATGACACACGAGGTAACAAAACAATTCACATAAATTTAAAAAGTGTCAAGAAAAACAGCATTTTGTTTACAATATTCAAAATATATAAATTTTATATGTAAATGTCTCAGTAACAAAATTCAAAATGTAGATCTACAACCCGGTGATCATACAAAAATTATATAAAAAATAAATTATGACATTTCCTATTAAAGTATCTTTGTATTCAATATATTTTAAAATTAATTTTGTCTATAAACTAGAGTAATTTTAAAATGTAAATTCTACAATAATTTTTTTGACGTTGTAGAAATTTATAAGAAACAAATCAAAAATTAAGTTTCCAAATAATAAAATTTTTTATAGTATTCAAACTACTAAATTTACATAACACCTGATGAAACAATAGCAAATATGAAGCAAATCAACATTAGCTTTTGGATTCCAACATAGCAAATCAAGGATAAAAATCTTTACTATCTATCCAAAGGTCATATTGATTTTTTTTTTTTTAAATCAGCCACTAAGACAACAAAACAAAGTTAATATACGTCAAAAGTTTTGAACCAGCTCATGCAAAGTAAGCTATTTTTCCAAGTAATGATTATTGAGATCACGGTATACATAAATAGGTTACCCTTCAATTTAAATGCATCCATCTAGGGGGTATGTTTTATAAAATATCTACATACTCCTAGATAATTTTAATATTTAGATAAAATATATTTTTTTACAATTGCCACAAAAATGTAATGTTAGAAAGATATCATAATAAATAACTACAATATGTATATAGAAAAATATTTATATATATATATATTTTAAACAAGAATTTGAGAGAAGAAAAAATTATGTTACAGTCTGAATCAAGCATCTGTATACTAAACAATAAAACATTGATTTTACATATTTTTTTCATTGTATATGTATATATCTACATACTTTCTTTATGAACCCTGAGTCAAAATGTTCGAGACAGCTGTATAAAATAAACTGTTAACTGGATTTATCCTATGGCCACCGAAATTCCCTTCCTTGCTATAAATCTTTCTACCAAATTTCACACTCTTAGCCTTTTACATTTGAGAAAGTTTTATAGCTTATAAATTTTATTATTCTATAATGCTTGTCACAATATTCTCATGTACAGAAACTGCACTTGCCAAATAATAAGTATCTTTTTTTGGTTAATTATGTATGATAAGTTATTTGGCATTCCAATAGATAGAAACCAATAAAATTCTTAAGAGAGTTTGTATTTGTATATAAATATTAATTAAACATAAATAATGTACTTTTACTTAATTTCTATTTATTAAAAAACAAAAATCTGAGAATATTTGAAATTATATTTATTTTCAATGCAGTTGATATAGATGAATATATAATAAAACAATATATTTGTTTACAAGTTAATAAATATTTTTATTGCTTTTCTAAATTTTATCCACACAAATGTAAAAGAATAATGGATTAAAGCAACATAATTAAATATTTTGCTGCAAAAAAGCAAATCTGTAATTTACTTTTACAGTTATTATTTATAAAATAAAATATAGATTACATGTTAACAAAACATTTAAAGAGTTAGTTAAACATACCAACAGTAATCAATTATAAATTAAAACAACACACAAAACACAGAGTGCAATAGACATTTCAAAGTATTTAAATGTATTTTGTGTTAATTAATAATATGATAGCAGGAAAACAAACTTTCATTTATATTTTTTTACTCTAATATTTATAAATTATGCAGAATGCCAGCATAAAAATATCTATAGTATCATAATTCTTGTTATTATCCAAGTATTAAGATAATATCAGTGTGGCCAGTTCTACTTCTAGGAGATATTGGGTATGGCTCAAGACTGCATCGTGAACACAGACTTAAAAAAATAAAGAAAAAATTCTGCTTTCCCACTAGGAGTCAAAACCAATATCTTCCGGTCATAAGAGGCTGTAACATCAACTGAGTGAGTTACATAAAATGATTTCTCTATGGAATATTTAAACTGCTTTATAATACGTAATTCGAACAAAATCAATAACTTGTTTAAAAGCCCACTTATAAAGATTAAAATGAATTTTATGCATTTTTATTTTTTTAAACAAAATTCAGAAATGAAAAATCACTTGTTTAAATTATTTTAAAAAACTGAAGTTATTGATATTAGAAAAAACTGCATTTCTGGGTTACTTATTCTAAAAGTTTACATATGCACATAATCAATAAGAAAGAAATATTGCATTTTTATAACTCAACTGAACAAATAATAAAAAGGAAGACATGGAATATGCATTTTTAAAATGACTCTTTAAAAGATATCATGCTTCAATTGTTTAAGTTTTTACACAGAATATAGGACTTCTTTTATGTAGTGCATAAATTAAAAATTTACAAAACAATTACAAAAATTGCTAACCTGCTTTGTTTAAAATTTTTATGATTATCAATTAAATAGTTAAAATAACAACTTATTTATATTCATGTACAGTACATTTAAAATTTATTAATGAAAAAACATTAATGTTTTTTAATACCGGTATATATAAAAACATTTTTCTGACATTTACAATGTATATCAGAGTATGTCTAGCGTATGTTCTATGGATCCAAATCTTGTTGGTAGACATTTCATAACATTAGAAAATGGAATGTTTATTCATTTGAAAAAATTATTAAATGATTTTAAGTAATTCAATTTTTTTTTCTTTTTTACTGAACTAGCAATTATAAAAAACTAATTCTGTATGTCTCATCTATTCAGAATCATGTTAATGTACTATATTTATCCAAATTAAAATACTAATAAAGTTAATGCTGAACAGTTAATATATAGGATGTTCAAAACAGTATGAAATGAATGGTAAAAATGTGCACATTGCTGTCAATTCCAATATGCTGAAAAGAATCTAGAGACATGGTACAATGACTCAAAGTGCAGAGAAAGAGAGAGATAGAATGGCAATAAATCATACATAATGCAAAATCCCATTGGTTCCAGACATTTTGTGGCACACCCAACAGATCTTTCTAACAAGCTCTGAAATGCAGATACAGTGGAACCTCGGTATACGACCTTAATCCGTTCCTGGTGTTTGGACTTATACCGAATAGGACGTATACCAAACCAACCTTTTCCATAAGAAGTAATGTAAAAATGATTAATCCGTTCTCATGTAAAAAAAATAGCNGCATATCATATACAGGATATATCCAAAATCAATCATGTTTAATTTTTATGTTTCAGATACAGTTGTGAATTTATTTGATTGAATAAGTCAATGATCTGCACAGTCTACAAATATTTATAAAATTTTGCTACATCATTATTATTTTTATAGATGCAATAAAATATATAATAAAAAGTTGAAGCTGAAAATCTGATACAATAGAACAGACAAATCTTAACTATATTTATTCTCTTTTCCATTCACACAGTTTACTTATCTCTGACATAACATATAATTCAGTGAAACCATTAAACTTCATCTTCAACATTAATAATTTGTATTTTAATAAGGAAATTGAAGTCATTTACTTGAAGTTCTGATCTCTAAATTCATTAAAGAAAGATGAAGAACTGTACACATATTATAATGTTGTTTAGTCAAATAAATGGATATTTAAAAAGAATTATATAGCTAGAATGCTCAAAGAATTATTTTAAAGCATAAATTTATTATTTCGATAATAGAAAAACCTATTTAAAAATTTATACAGAAAGTTACGCAGCTAATCCTTTCAATATAAAAATGGAAGAATAGACGATTACATATTTTTACATTAACACTATTGATTGACCAAAAGATAGTTTGGCATACATTAAGTTTTTAGATCAATAAATATATATATTTTTTAATATATTAATATCATATAAATTATTCATATACTATAGAAAAAAAACTATCACATATATCATTCTGCTCATAACTATCATTGTTGAAATTTATTTATGTCCTTTATATTAATATAATAGTTTTGCATTTAAAAAATGCACAGTTTGAATCCATTATATTTATCTATTCTTTTTATAAAAATTTTCAATTTTAATAATAAATATGCATCAAAATGATAACAAATAAACATTGCAGTTCTATTAGAACTTTCTTATTTTGTACAAATTTAAAATACAAATTGCCTTAACAAATTCTACATTTAGATTTCTTGGGAAATCACATCAGTTGGATTACGGTTCTAAATGGCAACAATCTAAACTCTGTACATAAACCTCACAGTCATAACTACTTGACTTTATGCATGAGGCAGGAATATAAAACTAGTTCCCAATAATGATTATTTTGTTAAAGAAAGAAAGCAAGCAAGCAAGCAAGCACGGAAATTATAATATTAGAGAATTTTGTAAAAGTATCATTTTTTAAATAACTACAAGCTGCAATCTACAGATACCTAATATTTAACAACTTTTTTTGTAAAAATTGTTTTTTTTTTTCTATGCTGTTTTGGCTTAATACTATATACTCAAAGCAAATGTATTCCAAAATTATATTTATACCAATGAAAACTGAACATTACAAAGGATAATTTAAATTAGCTGCATTTTCCAGAGACTATATAATGTTATTAATATTTGTTATGATAAAGAGGGTTGCCAACTGAAGAAAAAATCATGGAAACTCCAATCAAAAGCAAAATAAAAGCAAACATCAAACAAAACTGTAACCAAGGACGACTATAAACTAATCATTTATTCTTTGCAAAAATGTTAGAATTTTTGGTCCACACTCATTTAAATAATTTGTAAATAGCAAATTTCATAAATTTATTAAATGATTCTTTTATGCTCTCTTATTTATAAACATTTATTATAGCTGATATTATTTTTGAATTATTAAAAATTTCTACTGTTAATATATATTAAGTATCAATTCACAGAATGTTATGTGATAGAATATTAATTATTCATGTTGCAAGACAGACAAAATATTCAGAAAATAATTTGTCTGAATAATAAAAAACTGCAGTTTGAATGGTAACATTGTTTAGATAAATTCATACAATCCACATTATATATGTAAATTAAATTATCACTTAATAGAATTCCTATCATTCCATTTTTTTCCCTTTGTTTCAAGAGTTCATTGTCTAAATATCCAATATCTAGAATATCAAATAACAGGTTCAATCAAATGACATACAAAAACCTGAATTATGAAGTACTATATCATTTTTCACTCTGTTTATTGTTTTATGCAGTAAACAATTTAAGTTAACAATAAAAATTAATCAAGGACAGTTTTAATACTTGGGATCACTCAGTACAAATACAATTTCTGTAATATATTTTTTTAAAATTATGATAAGAAAGACTAGAAAAGAAAAGTAAAAAAAGCACATAGTTAAAATAATAATAAATTGAATTTTAACACACAAAAGCATTTTAGACCACAGATATTTGATTGTATTTAGTGCATGATAGAAGGAAATGATCCGCAAATGATAATTTTCACAGAAAGCTAAGCAATCAGTTCACCAAAAACATTTAGAGACATACCATTATAAACACAATTGCTTTTGAAACTTAATGGCATTTCTGCCAGATTTTTAAAGCCAACTAAATTTGATTTTAATTTTTTCTTATGTCTAGTGAAGGATTTCATTAGTATCTAAATGAATTTGGATTTAAAACAATTATAATTAATTGTTTATGCAAGCTGATTACTGAATATTACAAGTAAATCTTCATTTATCAGTCTAGTAAACTTTTGGCAACTTTCCTGAAAGATACAACAGATAAAGGCAATTATAACTTCAAACGATAATGATAAAAGCTAACAATAAAATAAAAATATGTTAATTATTATCAAATATTTATTTCTTTTTGATTTGAAACTGAAGTGAAACTTATTGCCAAGCTAAACACTTTAAAATATCCTTAATAGAATCTGATAAGCATGTTCTTAAATATAAAATTCTGTACAATTTATATAATTACTTTTATTAATCTTGTCAGAAACTTGTTTTTTTTTAGTTATTTTTGACTTTTTTTCTATTATAAAAATAAATTAAATTCTAAAAACCTGTAGAACCTATATATAAGTCATATACAAGCATATCATATACAGGACATATCCAAAATCAATCATGTTTAATTTTTATGTTTCAGATACAGTTGTGAATTTATTTGATTGAATAAGTCAATGATCTGCTTAAGGAGGGTCCTCCAGGAGAACTTTCTACAGAAAAGTAGCACCTATTTAAATATTAGACATATAAGGAAAAAAACCCACAAATCTCCATGCAGCCAGCCCATTTGTCAGATGAAAACTTGGAAACAACTATCAGCATCATATTTATCCACTTGGCCACTGTGGACCTTGTACAAAAAGGAATTGTAAACCAAGTTTAAATTTTAGCACATCTTTCTTTTACAAAAAATTATGAAGTGTATTACAGTACGTACTTGCAAACTTGTAAATAGTACAAGTATTTGAATATGGCAGCAATTTAATTTTTACAGTTGCTAGGTGACTTTTGGACTACCCTATATATTCATGTTTTTCCAGTTATAAGTAATTTTACAACAACTTTTACTACTTGCAAATTATATAGATAATATTTTAACTGATTTCTTGTAAAACAGAAACATTTCTTAATTATTCATTAAAAATGTTCACATATTTTGTAATGTTAACATTGTATGATACAATGTTAAGTTACATGCAAATGAATGTATTATGTTAAAATGTTTCCATATAAAAGAAGAAACATTCAAAAAATATTTAATACAAAATAATATCCATAAACATTACTTTCAGAAACAAAAAATTGATTTTGATAAATGATATTAAATGCTCTGTACTCATCATCAATATCCTGATGATAAGTACAACAGTATTTTAAAAATTTAAATAAAAAGAAATGTTTTATTCCCAAAAACAATAAAATGTTCAGCTATGGAAAATAATAACAAACCCTGGAGCGAAGGTCATCTGAGCTCTCCTACACCTTATAATATAATGCTCCTGGTTTATCACATTATTTTTCCTTTTAGCACTTGAAATTTTAATTCCAAAGCTTAGAATGTCAGTTTGTGATTTCATTATACAGATTCTGGTCCAGCTTCAAAGCTGACACCCTGAATTACCATCCATCTTGTCAACCCTTTGTAAATATATTTATTTTTGTGTAACATAAAAAGAATAAGAAAAAATAATGTTAAATAAATAAAATTATCATCAAGGATATCTGCTGTTTTTCATTAAAAAATCGACTACTGTCTTTCATTGTAGGAAATCAAAAACAAACTAGATCATACTGAAAATTGTCAATCTCCAATTCATCCTTGAACATAAAACACGATGAAAGAGAATATTGTCTTAATGAAAATAGCTATCATATAAAACAAAATACATTACTTGTTTTATTTTACATTTTATACATTTAAATAATATTTAACAGAAAATACAGAAAGATATCTGTATACAAATTTTTCATTTGTTGATGAGAATAATTGAAACAATTGTGCCCTTTAAAATAAGATAACTTGTTTACAATTTATGTAATGTAAGCATGTCCCACAAGCCAAATTTCATTCTTTTTTGCAGCATTAATAATAAAAGAATCTAAGTATTTTTTTCTTTTTTTGTTTACAGTTCTGATAATGTAAACTGTAAAGTCCAAATATATTATATAAACTAATAAAATAAACTTCAATTCAAAGAAAAGTAAATAAATATTTCTAATATATTTTCACAATAGTTTATGGTATCAAATGACAGGTATTCCCAAAATAAGTGAAGGCAATTTTATCTTGTTGTAAATTGCTTGTTTCATGCCAAACCAAAATTTAAATTCCATTATTTTTAGGAAGGAAATTATTTTTTCCATTTTAAAAAAAAAGTGATATTTCTCTTTATCAATTTTAATGGATACAGAGTTGTGTGTATAGGTCTGATACAAACAAGAAAGTTGCACATGACACACGAGGTAACAAAACAATTCATATAAATTTAAAAAGTGTCAAGAAAAACAGCATTTTGTTTACAATATTCAAAATATATAAATTTTATATGTAAATGTCTCAGTAACAAAATTCAAAATGTAGATCTACAACCCGGTGATCATACAAAAATTATATAAAAAATAAATTATGACATTTCCTATTAAAGTATCTTTGTATTCAATATATTTTAAAATTAATTTTGTCTATAAACTAGAGTAATTTTAAAATGTAAATTCTACAATAATTTTTTTGACGTTGTAGAAATTTATAAGAAACAAATCAAAAATTAAGTTTCCAAATAATAAAATTTTTTATAGTATTCAAACTACTAAATTTACATAACACCTGATGAAACAATAGCAAATATGAAGCAAATCAACATTAGCTTTTGGATTCCAACATAGCAAATCAAGGATAAAAATCTTTACTATCTATCCAAAGGTCATATTGATTTTTTTTTTTTAAATCAGCCACTAAGACAACAAAACAAAGTTAATATACGTCAAAAGTTTTGAACCAGCTCATGCAAAGTAAGCTATTTTTCCAAGTAATGATTATTGAGATCACGGTATACATAAATAGGTTACCCTTCAATTTAAATGCATCCATCTAGGGGGTATGTTTTATAAAATATCTACATACTCCTAGATAATTTTAATATTTAGATAAAATATATTTTTTTACAATTGCCACAAAAATGTAATGTTAGAAAGATATCATAATAAATAACTACAATATGTATATAGAAAAATATTTATATATATATATATTTTAAACAAGAATTTGAGAGAAGAAAAAATTATGTTACAGTCTGAATCAAGCATCTGTATACTAAACAATAAAACATTGATTTTACATATTTTTTTCATTGTATATGTATATATCTACATACTTTCTTTATGAACCCTGAGTCAAAATGTTCGAGACAGCTGTATAAAATAAACTGTTAACTGGATTTATCCTATGGCCACCGAAATTCCCTTCCTTGCTATAAATCTTTCTACCAAATTTCACACTCTTAGCCTTTTACATTTGAGAAAGTTTTATAGCTTATAAATTTTATTATTCTATAATGCTTGTCACAATATTCTCATGTACAGAAACTGCACTTGCCAAATAATAAGTATCTTTTTTTGGTTAATTATGTATGATAAGTTATTTGGCATTCCAATAGATAGAAACCAATAAAATTCTTAAGAGAGTTTGTATTTGTATATAAATATTAATTAAACATAAATAATGTACTTTTACTTAATTTCTATTTATTAAAAAACAAAAATCTGAGAATATTTGAAATTATATTTATTTTCAATGCAGTTGATATAGATGAATATATAATAAAACAATATATTTGTTTACAAGTTAATAAATATTTTTATTGCTTTTCTAAATTTTATCCACACAAATGTAAAAGAATAATGGATTAAAGCAACATAATTAAATATTTTGCTGCAAAAAAAGCAAATCTGTAATTTACTTTTACAGTTATTATTTATAAAATAAAATATAGATTACATGTTAACAAAACATTTAAAGAGTTAGTTAAACATACCAACAGTAATCAATTATAAATTAAAACAACACACAAAACACAGAGTGCAATAGACATTTCAAAGTATTTAAATGTATTTTGTGTTAATTAATAATATGATAGCAGGAAAACAAACTTTCATTTATATTTTTTTACTCTAATATTTATAAATTATGCAGAATGCCAGCATAAAAATATCTATAGTATCATAATTCTTGTTATTATCCAAGTATTAAGATAATATCAGTGTGGCCAAGTTCTACTTCTAGGAGATATTGGGTATGGCTCAAGACTGCATCGTGAACACAGACTTAAAAAAATAAAGAAAAAATTCTGCTTTCCCACTAGGAGTCAAAACCAATATCTTCCGGTCATAAGAGGCTGTAACATCAACTGAGTGAGTTACATAAAATGATTTCTCTATGGAATATTTAAACTGCTTTATAATACGTAATTCGAACAAAATCAATAACTTGTTTAAAAGCCCATTTATAAAGATTAAAATGAATTTTATGCATTTTTATTTTTTTAAACAAAATTCAGAAATGAAAAATCACTTGTTTAAATTATTTTAAAAAACTGAAGTTATTGATATTAGAAAAAACTGCATTTCTGGGTTACTTATTCTAAAAGTTTACATATGCACATAATCAATAAGAAAGAAATATTGCATTTTTATAACTCAACTGAACAAATAATAAAAAGGAAGACATGGAATATGCATTTTTAAAATGACTCTTTAAAAGATATCATGCTTCAATTGTTTAAGTTTTTACACAGAATATAGGACTTCTTTTATGTAGTGCATAAATTAAAAATTTACAAAACAATTACAAAAATTGCTAACCTGCTTTGTTTAAAATTTTTATGATTATCAATTAAATAGTTAAAATAACAACTTATTTATATTCATGTACAGTACATTTAAAATTTATTAATGAAAAAACATTAATGTTTTTTAATACCGGTATATATAAAAACATTTTTCTGACATTTACAATGTATATCAGAGTATGTCTAGCGTATGTTCTATGGATCCAAATCTTGTTGGTAGACATTTCATAACATTAGAAAATGGAATGTTTATTCATTTGAAAAAATTATTAAATGATTTTAAGTAATTCAATTTTTTTTTTCTTTTTTACTGAACTAGCAATTATAAAAAACTAATTCTGTATGTCTCATCTATTCAGAATCATGTTAATGTACTATATTTATCCAAATTAAAATACTAATAAAGTTAATGCTGAACAGTTAATATATAGGATGTTCAAAACAGTATGAAATGAATGGTAAAAATGTGCACATTGCTGTCAATTCCAATATGCTGAAAAGAATCTAGAGACATGGTACAATGACTCAAAGTGCAGAGAAAGAGAGAGATAGAATGGCAATAAATCATACATAATGCAAAATCCCATTGGTTCCAGACATTTTGTGGCACACCCAACAGATCTTTCTAACAAGCTCTGAAATGCAGATACAGTGGAACCTCGGTATACGACCTTAATCCGTTCCTGGTGTTTGGACTTATACCGAATAGGACGTATACCAAACCAACCTTTTCCATAAGAAGTAATGTAAAAATGATTAATCCGTTCTCATGTAAAAAAAATAGCTGGCTTTAAATACCTTGCTTTCCTTGCTAGTTTCTGCTTGATTTTTCATGAGATCAGCATGTATCCTTTTAACTTTCTCGCAAATAATTTCTTCCGATATGCTGTCGCTGGCACACTGTTCTTCAGTTATCCAAAGCAAAAGCAATTTCTCAACATAATCTAATGTCTTCGATCTCTGTTTAGAAATTGATTTACCTCCTTTCGCAACGTTAGCAAATTTAATAATGTCTTTATTTTTCACGATTGTTGATATTGTCGTTCTCGGAATACAACAGTTAAATCTTGTTAAATATCGAACATGCGTGCCACCTTCATATTTCCCAACAATCTCTTTTTTCAGTTCCGTTGTGAATCTAGTCATTTTTTTATTTTTCTGTTGCCCTTTCGCAATTCATGATTAATAAAAATAATAAAATGTTACTTACAAATTAAAATCTGAAGAAATTTAACAAAGTTATAAACCGTAGCACCGCGAACGTCTAGTCTAGTGTAGTACACCGATAGTGCTACTTGTTCATAGATGGTGCGTATAATTGAATTAAGTCGTATACCGAACAAAAGTCGTATACCGAGCAAAATTTGTTTCATCCAAACAGGACGTATTCCGAATTGGACGTATTCTAAAGCAGACGTATACCGAGGTTCCACTGTATATTGTATCTATCTCAGATACAATATAACACTTCATATATAAAATCATCCTAGCAAAATAAATTATGATTAACGTTTCTATATTTAAAATATGGACCCTCTATCTACACATTTACTTAAACTCATATATGACATCCACATTATCACAGATTTCTTCAATAAATTATTCACATTCAGTAACACAAATTCAAATTGTGATAAGATTGACATCTGTCAACATACAATGCAAACCATTTCAAATACAAACAAGTTTTACAAATATACAAATTTTAAAAAACGTTTTAATGAAATCACTGATTTGAAATAATTTTAGACAACAATTTGCTATTTTACTGATGATGTGTTTAAAGCTATTGACGATAATCTGATGTGCTTAGTGTAATATAAGAAATCTGAACAAAAATCTGTTTTCAATAACTTAGCTGCTTACTATATTCACTAATATACAAAAGCAGATGTGGAACTGAATGAGTATATAAAAAAATTTATATTTGGTTAAAAATTCATCAAAAGATTGCCCTCATTTTCTGTAGTTTTGATCTAACCTTGATTTTATTTACTATAATATACAGTACAGTACATTAATATTTTAGTTATTGAGACATTCATGACAGATACCTTTACAATAATATATATTGATGAATAAGAAATCTTTTGATGATGTAGGAAATCATCATGATTTGCAAGAGTCAAAACAAATTTATCATTTATTAATTTCTTAATAAAGAAATTAATCAATATTTTTTGTAAATATGTTTATATTTTTATATTTCTGCACATAAATATTTTTTAAATTTATAGTAAAAACCATTTACAGAAAATTTTAATAAATATTACCAAACAATCTGCAAATTATTTATTGGGATATTAAGACTACTTAATAATCTGAAGGACATGTTATTATATATACTATATGTACCGGTATATACACCATACCAGAGCAAAAGCCTAAGTTGACCGAGAGCTACAGAGGACCATGCGTATTGAAGTCAACCCCAGGTGGCAGCAAGAGCAACTAGTATGATTACATCTAAATTAATTAATTAACAGCTTTGAAAGTGAAGATCAGATGGATGTCCAGATAACATAACTGGAAATGGTAAAATAAACAAGTGTTTTAACTTCAACTCCCATTCCAGGGCAATTCTTTCTGCCAGAATATTCAAAATTAAAATTAAAAATTAATTTATCATGAGATGGCAGCTTAACTGCCTACCTCTAGCCAAATTACTTTCTATCTGATTAGCCCAGAAGAATGTGAATCAGAATATAATCTGTCTATCAATAAGTCCCAATTAATTGTGATAAAATATAGTCAAATATAATGCAACTTGAAAATTTGCTAAGAATTTCAATTATCTACTGAGAATTTGAATTGAATTTGCAATGATTGTAAAGTCAGTGTAGTTATTCAAATAGTCAAACTTGAATAACTAGACTGAAAATATCAAAGCAATATTTGAGATCTTAAATATTGCTTTGATAAAAAAAAAATATATTTGAATACTACAAAGACCTCCAATACAGTCACAGTAGTGGATCCAAAAGTACCCAAAGGAGCTAATTCAAAAATTAAAATTGAATAATTATTAATTTAAGGTGACCAACTATTTTACAATGAAAACGAGAACACAAATAAACTGAAGGAAAAATATTATAATAAAAGAAACATTTTATTCATTGCAACAATAATAATATCTACTGCATGTGTAAGTGCCATGTAATATTTCAGTAAGAAGTAAACAAAGTCACTTTTACATGGTGCTCTCTCTCAAAGTCTTTTGTGCTAAACGCACGTGTCTCATGATCACATATTGCCGCACTGTACCAAGCCTCGATGAATCATCACGTTAAATATAAACACATCACATACAATGGATCAACTTGGCATTGATAGAATATGGAGATTTACAGATTAGTCTTCAAATATCAAAAAGGAGGACGTGTAGTAGGACACTTTTTGAGGGAGGACAGAATTTAAAAAAGGAGGACAATTGGTCACCTTAATTAATTACTTTTATTAACATATGCACAATGATTGTATTGCAAATGGTGTAAGAAACCATACTTGCAATCATAAATGTTTTTAAGAACAATACTTTGAATTTCAAATTTTTATTTTATTTTGTATCCATGGAATCCCCTTGTATCTGCCATTGCATACAGACAATGCCTCTTCAGCACCTCTAGTTTAATTGTGACAAGAAAAGAACTAAACTAAACTTTAAACATTTTCAAATCCTTGGTTTTTTAAATAAAAATCTGCAATAGGTGAAAATGAGAACAATTATTTGAGAATCTGTTGTAGTTGAGATAAGGCTACCTAAAATATCGATATAAAACTTAAAAAGTAAAAAGAAAATAGTTAAACAATTAGTATTTTACTTTATTAATTTATTGGAATAAATGAAACAAGTTAAATAATAAATATTAAATAAATTATTAACTAAATAAGTTAGTGAACTTAATTACCTGATATAAGTAATTGTGATATTCAAGTATTCAAGATGCAATCTCTCTACACACCGATGTTTAAATAAAATAAAATACTCCTCAAACCTTTAACCGGAGTACTGTACTTCTATTTTTAGAATTGCGAACGTTTTTGTCGCCCCTCCTGGGCTTGTCTTCAGGCTATACCGAATGGACCTTTAATATTCAAATAAACATTCGATATGAATCTCTTCCAAATTATATCCTTTGAAATCCTTTGAATTTCAAAATATTTTTCATAATATTTTTCATTTCATAATATTTTTTCATTTAATGTTGACTGGGGCATTAACAAACATTGCTGGGTCCAGGGGAAAAAATTTTCATGGTGATCAAGTAAATAAATTATTTGAAAATTTGTTTTGAGATTTTTAATGTATATATTACTTTTTACAAAATAAAAAAACAATAATTATTATTAAGCATTTTATATTACAATAATGCATAAAAAATAAATTGTGGGATGATGTCTGAGCCTATGAATCCCAGACCCAGGGAATTTTACCTCATCATCCCTCCTTCTTGCCAGCTATGAATCTTGACACTAAAGATCAATGCTCTACAATCTTTTGTCGTGCATGGTGCTCCTATGTACAGTATTTCCTAGAATTCCATGGCACACCGTAAGTAAAATATACAAAAAAATATATAGGAATTACCAACTACATATCAAAAGAAATACTGATTTACTGTTTTTTTTTTCAAATTAATTTATAACTGATTTTCTTTATTTTGAATTTATTTCTTAACAAGCTGCAAACCATCCTGGACAAAGTATCACAGCCCTAGCATGAAAAGCAAAATTGCAGTATTGATTCAATTATTCTAAGTCCACATGACAAAAATGTCATCTGTTTGTTGCTTCACAAAAATTGAGATGGTGACTTTAACATGCAACTTGCCAAATTTACACAAGCACAGATTCTGTGAAATATGGCTGCAAAGATGTAAAAGTTTGAAGCTTGTTAGAAATCCTTCTGTTTCAAACATCAGTGGCAATGGACATTTAACAGGCAAATCATTCTCTCTTTAATTAACATGTATTTATAACAATCATGTGCCCACCATAAACTATCTGCTCTTTAATTAACATGTATTTATCACAATCATGTGCCCACCATAAACTATCTGCACTTCTTCCTCTTGAAGGCATTGTGTCATGGCACACTAATTGTAAAGCTATGCTATAGATAATAGCTTCACATATTGTACATATTTGATTAAATAAGCATAGAATAATAAATAATGGTGTTTTTTTATTGGGTTGATGAATAAGTTCATGCCACTGACTTTGATGCTGAATGATGATGTAATCTGGATGTATAATACAGGAAATTCAATCAATGATATATCCTCCTCCATTGTTTATGATTGCTTACCAAAACATTGGAAGAATGTCAAGTCCTCACTTAAAAAAATGCCACAGGTAGAGCCAAGAAGTAATCCAGCCAAGTTTCTAGTGCATTACCATCTCAAAAAGAGATCCCTTGCAGAATGTTCAAGAAGCAACAAAATACAGTGGTACCTCGGGATACGAACGCCCCAACATACGAAATTTTCAGGATACAACATGAAATTTGAACATATTTTTGCTCCACGATACAAACAAAATCTCACCATACAACGTTACATTAGTTCGCAGTGCCACTTTTTATTCACTTCTGTTCATTGGTCTCAGTCCGCGTGTTTGCTTCGACGTGGAAGGATCTCGCTCGATAAAGGATATTGAGGTATTATCAGAAAGTGACTGATTTTATTGAAAAGAAACACCCCGAAAAGGTACAAAATGGCCGTATTGCTGCTCGAAGTAATGACATTTGCCTAAGTCATTTTAGAAACATTTTTAAAAGTAGGCAAAGTCAAACCTCTTTGGACAGATATTTTACCAAGCAACCTCTATCCAGTGAAAGTGCTGGCGAAAGTGAAGGAAAGAAAGCAAAAAGCAGTGAATAAAAATTTAAAAAAATATATAAAACAACACTAATTTTTTTATCTTTTCTAAGTTATTTTTAAGTTATTGTTACATTATGTTATGTAAGTTAAGTTTTAGTATCATTTCCCTTCTCCTTCTCCACCGCCACCAGTTTACANAATTAAATTCTAAAAACCTGTAGAACCTATATATAAGTCATATACAAGCATATCATATACAGGATATATCCAAAATCAATCATGTTTAATTTTTATGTTTCAGATACAGTTGTGAATTTATTTGATTGAATAAGTCAATGATCTGCTTAAGGAGGGTCCTCCAGGAGAACTTTCTACAGAAAAGTAGCACCTATTTAAATATTAGACATATAAGGAAAAAAACCCACAAATCTCCATGCAGCCAGCCCATTTGTCAGATGAAAACTTGGAAACAACTATCAGCATCATATTTATCCACTTGGCCACTGTGGACCTTGTACAAAAAGGAATTGTAAACCAAGTTTAAATTTTAGCACATCTTTCTTTTACAAAAAATTATGAAGTGTATTACAGTACGTACTTGCAAACTTGTAAATAGTACAAGTATTTGAATATGGCAGCAATTTAATTTTTACAGTTGCTAGGTGACTTTTGGACTACCCTATATATTCATGTTTTTCCAGTTATAAGTAATTTTACAACAACTTTTACTACTTGCAAATTATATAGATAATATTTTAACTGATTTCTTGTAAAACAGAAACATTTCTTAATTATTCATTAAAAATGTTCACATATTTTGTAATGTTAACATTGTATGATACAATGTTAAGTTACATGCAAATGAATGTATTATGTTAAAATGTTTCCATATAAAAGAAGAAACATTCAAAAAATATTTAATACAAAATAATATCCATAAACATTACTTTCAGAAACAAAAAATTGATTTTGATAAATGATATTAAATGCTCTGTACTCATCATCAATATCCTGATGATAAGTACAACAGTATTTTAAAAATTTAAATAAAAAGAAATGTTTTATTCCCAAAAACAATAAAATGTTCAGCTATGGAAAATAATAACAAACCCTGGAGCGAAGGTCATCTGAGCTCTCCTACACCTTATAATATAATGCTCCTGGTTTATCACATTATTTTTCCTTTTAGCACTTGAAATTTTAATTCCAAAGCTTAGAATGTCAGTTTGTGATTTCATTATACAGATTCTGGTCCAGCTTCAAAGCTGACACCCTGAATTACCATCCATCTTGTCAACCCTTTGTAAATATATTTATTTTTGTGTAACATAAAAAGAATAAGAAAAAATAATGTTAAATAAATAAAATTATCATCAAGGATATCTGCTGTTTTTCATTAAAAAATCGACTACTGTCTTTCATTGTAGGAAATCAAAAACAAACTAGATCATACTGAAAATTGTCAATCTCCAATTCATCCTTGAACATAAAACACGATGAAAGAGAATATTGTCTTAATGAAAATAGCTATCATATAAAACAAAATACATTACTTGTTTTATTTTACATTTTATACATTTAAATAATATTTAACAGAAAATACAGAAAGATATCTGTATACAAATTTTTCATTTGTTGATGAGAATAATTGAAACAATTGTGCCCTTTAAAATAAGATAACTTGTTTACAATTTATGTAATGTAAGCATGTCCCACAAGCCAAATTTCATTCTTTTTTGCAGCATTAATAATAAAAGAATCTAAGTATTTTTTTCTTTTTTTGTTTACAGTTCTGATAATGTAAACTGTAAAGTCCAAATATATTATATAAACTAATAAAATAAACTTCAATTCAAAGAAAAGTAAATAAATATTTCTAATATATTTTCACAATAGTTTATGGTATCAAATGACAGGTATTCCCAAAATAAGTGAAGGCAATTTTATCTTGTTGTAAATTGCTTGTTTCATGCCAAACCAAAATTTAAATTCCATTATTTTTAGGAAGGAAATTATTTTTTCCATTTTAAAAAAAAAGTGATATTTCTCTTTATCAATTTTAATGGATACAGAGTTGTGTGTATAGGTCTGATACAAACAAGAAAGTTGCACATGACACACGAGGTAACAAAACAATTCACATAAATTTAAAAAGTGTCAAGAAAAACAGCATTTTGTTTACAATATTCAAAATATATAAATTTTATATGTAAATGTCTCAGTAACAAAATTCAAAATGTAGATCTACAACCCGGTGATCATACAAAAATTATATAAAAAATAAATTATGACATTTCCTATTAAAGTATCTTTGTATTCAATATATTTTAAAATTAATTTTGTCTATAAACTAGAGTAATTTTAAAATGTAAATTCTACAATAATTTTTTTGACGTTGTAGAAATTTATAAGAAACAAATCAAAAATTAAGTTTCCAAATAATAAAATTTTTTATAGTATTCAAACTACTAAATTTACATAACACCTGATGAAACAATAGCAAATATGAAGCAAATCAACATTAGCTTTTGGATTCCAACATAGCAAATCAAGGATAAAAATCTTTACTATCTATCCAAAGGTCATATTGATTTTTTTTTTTTTAAATCAGCCACTAAGACAACAAAACAAAGTTAATATACGTCAAAAGTTTTGAACCAGCTCATGCAAAGTAAGCTATTTTTCCAAGTAATGATTATTGAGATCACGGTATACATAAATAGGTTACCCTTCAATTTAAATGCATCCATCTAGGGGGTATGTTTTATAAAATATCTACATACTCCTAGATAATTTTAATATTTAGATAAAATATATTTTTTTACAATTGCCACAAAAATGTAATGTTAGAAAGATATCATAATAAATAACTACAATATGTATATAGAAAAATATTTATATATATATATATTTTAAACAAGAATTTGAGAGAAGAAAAAATTATGTTACAGTCTGAATCAAGCATCTGTATACTAAACAATAAAACATTGATTTTACATATTTTTTTCATTGTATATGTATATATCTACATACTTTCTTTATGAACCCTGAGTCAAAATGTTCGAGACAGCTGTATAAAATAAACTGTTAACTGGATTTATCCTATGGCCACCGAAATTCCCTTCCTTGCTATAAATCTTTCTACCAAATTTCACACTCTTAGCCTTTTACATTTGAGAAAGTTTTATAGCTTATAAATTTTATTATTCTATAATGCTTGTCACAATATTCTCATGTACAGAAACTGCACTTGCCAAATAATAAGTATCTTTTTTTGGTTAATTATGTATGATAAGTTATTTGGCATTCCAATAGATAGAAACCAATAAAATTCTTAAGAGAGTTTGTATTTGTATATAAATATTAATTAAACATAAATAATGTACTTTTACTTAATTTCTATTTATTAAAAAACAAAAATCTGAGAATATTTGAAATTATATTTATTTTCAATGCAGTTGATATAGATGAATATATAATAAAACAATATATTTGTTTACAAGTTAATAAATATTTTTATTGCTTTTCTAAATTTTATCCACACAAATGTAAAAGAATAATGGATTAAAGCAACATAATTAAATATTTTGCTGCAAAAAAAGCAAATCTGTAATTTACTTTTACAGTTATTATTTATAAAATAAAATATAGATTACATGTTAACAAAACATTTAAAGAGTTAGTTAAACATACCAACAGTAATCAATTATAAATTAAAACAACACACAAAACACAGAGTGCAATAGACATTTCAAAGTATTTAAATGTATTTTGTGTTAATTAATAATATGATAGCAGGAAAACAAACTTTCATTTATATTTTTTTACTCTAATATTTATAAATTATGCAGAATGCCAGCATAAAAATATCTATAGTATCATAATTCTTGTTATTATCCAAGTATTAAGATAATATCAGTGTGGCCAAGTTCTACTTCTAGGAGATATTGGGTATGGCTCAAGACTGCATCGTGAACACAGACTTAAAAAAATAAAGAAAAAATTCTGCTTTCCCACTAGGAGTCAAAACCAATATCTTCCGGTCATAAGAGGCTGTAACATCAACTGAGTGAGTTACATAAAATGATTTCTCTATGGAATATTTAAACTGCTTTATAATACGTAATTCGAACAAAATCAATAACTTGTTTAAAAGCCCATTTATAAAGATTAAAATGAATTTTATGCATTTTTATTTTTTTAAACAAAATTCAGAAATGAAAAATCACTTGTTTAAATTATTTTAAAAAACTGAAGTTATTGATATTAGAAAAAACTGCATTTCTGGGTTACTTATTCTAAAAGTTTACATATGCACATAATCAATAAGAAAGAAATATTGCATTTTTATAACTCAACTGAACAAATAATAAAAAGGAAGACATGGAATATGCATTTTTAAAATGACTCTTTAAAAGATATCATGCTTCAATTGTTTAAGTTTTTACACAGAATATAGGACTTCTTTTATGTAGTGCATAAATTAAAAATTTACAAAACAATTACAAAAATTGCTAACCTGCTTTGTTTAAAATTTTTATGATTATCAATTAAATAGTTAAAATAACAACTTATTTATATTCATGTACAGTACATTTAAAATTTATTAATGAAAAAACATTAATGTTTTTTAATACCGGTATATATAAAAACATTTTTCTGACATTTACAATGTATATCAGAGTATGTCTAGCGTATGTTCTATGGATCCAAATCTTGTTGGTAGACATTTCATAACATTAGAAAATGGAATGTTTATTCATTTGAAAAAATTATTAAATGATTTTAAGTAATTCAATTTTTTTTTTCTTTTTTACTGAACTAGCAATTATAAAAAACTAATTCTGTATGTCTCATCTATTCAGAATCATGTTAATGTACTATATTTATCCAAATTAAAATACTAATAAAGTTAATGCTGAACAGTTAATATATAGGATGTTCAAAACAGTATGAAATGAATGGTAAAAATGTGCACATTGCTGTCAATTCCAATATGCTGAAAAGAATCTAGAGACATGGTACAATGACTCAAAGTGCAGAGAAAGAGAGAGATAGAATGGCAATAAATCATACATAATGCAAAATCCCATTGGTTCCAGACATTTTGTGGCACACCCAACAGATCTTTCTAACAAGCTCTGAAATGCAGATACAGTGGAACCTCGGTATACGACCTTAATCCGTTCTTGGTGTTTGGACTTATACCGAATAGGACGTATACCAAACCAACCTTTTCCATAAGAAGTAATGTAAAAATGATTAATCCGTTCTCATGTAAAAAAAATAGCTGGCTTTAAATACCTTGCTTTCCTTGCTAGTTTCTGCTTGATTTTTCATGAGATCAGCATGTATCCTTTTAACTTTCTCGCAAATAATTTCTTCCGATACGCTGTCGCCGG